>NC_041382.1:525911222-525911975 GCF_002162155.2 Triticum dicoccoides
TTTTCAGTTTAAAAAAAAATAAAAAAATGATGGAAATGTCAAAAAAATAAAAGAAAAAAAGTTTCCCATGTGATATGTGGTCTACTTGTTGTGAAAATTTACAAATATGAATTTTGACTTTATTTGCGAAATCTCTCGAGAGTTTGTAAAATGGGCATAACTTTTGCGTACGAACTCGGATGAAAAAGTTTTTTATATGAAAAATCATCTACTCGAAAAGTTACATCCGAATTTAATCGGGGGAACCCCATTAAACATTTTCAAAATCCTCAAAAACCTAACAAAAAAAAAGATACGGGGCTTTTAAGATCTGGAGAGGCAAAAAAATTCAAACTTACTAATGGCGCACCTACCCATGGTGCGCCATTAATATCTTCCCGCCTTCAAAATTCAAAATAAGTCAAAAAAACTTACTAATGGCGCACCTGCCCATGGTGCGCCATTAGTATCTTCCCGCCTTCAAAATTCAAAATAAATCAAAAAAATAAAAAAAAAGTTAGTAATGGCACACCTGCCCGCGGTGCGCCATTACTATGTCGTATATATGGCTAGGCGTGGTCCTCTCCTCCTTACCTCTTCATTCTTCTCCTCCACTCCACCTCTCCTCCACTCCATCTCCTCCTCTCGTCCACTCCATCTTCCCTTCTCTCCTCCACCATACTACCCTTCTCCTCTCCGGCGGCCTCCTCCTCCTCCTCTCCGGCGACCTCCTCCTACCTCCTCTCCTCCCCTCCCCTCCCCTCACGGTTTCTC
>NC_041382.1:525912166-525953120 GCF_002162155.2 Triticum dicoccoides
TCCTCTCCGGCGAACTCCTCCTCCTCCTCTCCGGTGATGTAGGCGAGCGCCTCTCCGGTGACCTCCTCCTCCTCCTCTCCGGCGAACTCCTCTCCGGCAAAAGAACACGGCAAAAGAATGTACAAGATCCAAAAACAGGAACAAAATTTGAAAAAATATCGTGCCAAAAAACGAGCAAAAAATGGGCAAAAAAATCACGATCCAGATCCAAATTCAAAATTCAAAAATAGCAATGGCGCACGGTGGGGGTTAGACGGTGCGCCACTACTATTTTCCCGCCTTCAAAATTCAAAATTACTAATGGAGCACTAGTGGCCTATACTAATGGCGCACCAGTGGCCTATACTAATGGCGCACCGTGGCCTATACTAATGGCGCACCAGTGGTGTAAAAAATACTAGTGGCTTGATACTAATGGCGCACCAGTGATGCGCCATTAGTAGGCAAAACTGGTGCACCATTAGTAGCCCTTTTCCTAGTAGTGTTATGTCTGTATCAATGCTTTGTGATCTTGATATGGTTGTTGTCTTTAGCAAGTACCGTTGTGTTGTGGTTATGGAAGCTGATAATTCACAAGTCTTCGAAGGCTTTAGGAGAGGAGACCTGTATATTGTTGATTTCTCTACAGGACCACAACTAGCCGTGTGCTTACTTGCAAAAGCTTCAGAAGGCTGGCTCTCACATCGACGACTTGGTCATGCAGGCATGAGGAATTTGCACACACTTGCGAAGAAGAAGCATGTCATTGGCATCGAGAATGTCAAATTCCTCAAAGATCACCTATGCGGAGCCTGTGAAGCTGGGAAGATGACGAAGGCCAAGCATCCAGCGAAGACTATCATGACCACCACTCGCCCATTTGAATTGCTTCACATTGATCTCTTTGGTCCTACTCATTATTCTGCTATTTCAAATGAAGCATCTCAATATGGCTTTGTTATTGTTGATGATTATTCTCGCTACACATGGGTACACCTTGTTTATTACAAACATGAAGTGCAAGAAGTCTTCAAACGATTTTCCTCGAGGGCTTCAACCAACTTTGGTGTGAAGATCAAGCACATCAGAAGTGACAATGGCACTGAGTTCAAGAATTCTGGTCTCGATGACTATCTTGATGAAATTGGTATTACTCATGAGTTATCTGCTCCTTACACTCCTCAGCAGAATGGCGTCGTGGAGCGCAAGAACAGGACTCTTGCTGAGATGGCTCGCACTATGCTTGATGAATACAAAATGCCTCGTCATTTCTGGACTGAGGCAATTGATACTGCATGCCACATCATCAATAGAGTATATCTTCACAAATTCTTCAAAAAGACTGCCTATGAACTCCTCACTGATAAGGAACCCAATGTAAGTTATTTCAAAGTCTTCGGTGCTAAATGTTGGATTAGAGATCCTCATCACAACTCAAAATTTGCATCGAAAGCACATGAAGGTTTTATGCTTGGTTACGGAAAGGACTCGCACACCTATAGAGTCTTCAACAACGTTCTTCACAAAGTTGTTGAAACTGTAGATGTGCGGTTCGATGAAACTAATGGCTCGCAAAGAGAGCACCTACCTACTGTGATAGATGAACCAGCATCTGAGGAAACTATCAAGTTCAAGGCTACTGAGGATGTCATTCCTACTGAAGAATCTGCTGAAGAATTCATTCCAGAACATGAAGAACGTCGAGCTAATGCACCTGAAGAAAATGCTGAAGAAAATGGTGCTGAAGAAAACGCTGATCAAACTCTTCAACGACAACCAGCTCATCCTCACATTGCAAAAGAAGTGCAAGTTGAAAAGATCATCTATGACATCAAAGCGCCAGGTCCTCTCACACGCTCAAAAGCCTCACATTTGTATAACGTTTGTGGGCAGTATGATTTTGTCTCTATTATAGAGCCCACTAAGGTAGACGAAGCATTTCTGGAGCCTGAGTGGATTCAGGCCATGCAAGAGGAATTACAACAATGTCTGGGAACTGGTCAAACGTGCAGACCCTCGCAAGCACAATATCATCGGCACAAAGTGGATCTACCGCAACAAGCAAGATGAAAATGGCCTTGTGGTGAGGAATAAGGCACGGCTTGTAGCTCAAGGCTACACACAGGTTGAAGGAATTGATTTCGATGAAACTTTTGCACCTGTTGCTAGACTTGAGGCTATTCGCATATTACTTTCTTATGCTAACCATCATGATATCACTTTATATCAAATGGATGTGAAAAGTGCATTCCTCAATGGTAAGCTTGAGGAAGAAGTATATGTTGCTCAACCCCCAGGTTTTGAAGATCCAAAGAATCCTAACAAAGTCTTCAGACTCAACAAGGCCCTCTACAGCCTCAAGCAGGCCCCACGGGCTTGGTATGATACCTTGAAGGAACTCCTCTTGAAGAAAGGCTTCAAACCAGGTTCACTCGACCCTACTCTTTTCACTAAATCTTATGATGGTGAATTGTTTGTGTGCCAAATATATGTTGATGATATTATCTTTGGTTGTACTGACCAACGTTATAGTGATGAATTTGCATATATGATGAGTGAATAATATCAAATGTCTAGTATGGGAGAGTTGAAATTCTTTTTAGGTCTTCAAATTCGTCAACAACACAATGGCATATTCATATCTCAGGAGAAATACCTCAAGGATGTACTGAGGAAATTCAGCATGCAAGATTGTAAAGGCGTCAAAATTCCTATGCCCACAAATGGCCATCTGTGCCTGATGAAAATGGTATTGACTTTGATCATAAGGTATACCGCTCCATGATAGGTTCCTTATTGTACTTATGTGCATCTAGGCCAGATATAACGCTTAGTGTTTGCATGTGTGCCCGATTTCAAGCTACAGCGGAGGAATCACACCATAAGGCTGTGAAGCATATTCTTCGATATCTAGCTCACACACCAACACTTGGATTATGGTACCCCAAGGGCTCGACTTTTGATCTTGTTGGATATTCTGACTCTGACTATACTGGTGATCGTGTGGACCGCAAGTCAACAACTGGTACATGTCATTTCCTCGGACGATCTTTGGTCTGTTGGTCCTCGAAGAAACAGAACTGCGTATCACTATCTACTGCTGAAGCTGAGTACATTGCCGCTGGTTCTTGCTGTGCTCAATTGCTATGGATGAAGCAAACTCTCAAGGACTACAGCGTCAACATGAAGAATGTTCCTCTCTTCTGTGACAATGGGAGTGCCATCAAGATTGCTCACAACCCAGTTTAGCACTCAAAGACAAAGCACATTCATATTCGTCATCATTTTCTTCATGATCATGTGTTGAAGGGCGACATTTCTATTGAGCATGTGAAGACTAAAGAACAGCTAGCCGATATCTTCACAAAGCCCTTGGATGAGAAGAGATTTAGCAAGTTGCGGTGTGAGCTAAATATCCTAGAATCTTCGAATGTTCCTTGAAAAGGGCACTCATCCTAACACTTATGCAAAATTGATGACTTAGATATGCAACACATGAAGAAACGTTTTTCTTCAATCAATGAAGAATAACACTCTTAGTGTGAAGAAATTAATGAAGAATTTGATTCTCAGGACCCTACGATAATTGTACGCGGTGTCTGAAATCATCATTCTTATACGGTGGGTCACGCCACCACCAAAAGTTAAAATTCCTCAATTATTCATATTCTTCAACTTTGCATTGTCTTCACTTGTCCCGTAGTTTTTCTTCATTAGTTATATATATATGAGTTTATGTCCTCTACAGCATTCACTTATTGCTATTTCTTCAAGTTGGTTTTCTGCTAAGTGAATGTGATCGGACCCTTCCCTTCTATACTATACTCAACCCAATCTGTTCACAAATTCTTCATGTGCGCTCTATTTGAAACTCGTTCAAAATCTTCACTGTGTCCTTGTCAGCTAAAGAAATTGCGAACGGAACTTTAAAACCGATCTTATCAAAATTTTCGGCTTTGCCGCTCAAAGCGTTCCACATCCCATGACACACTTATCCACTCACCCATGATCTAACACAATCTCCACCTCTCACTGCCTGGGTGACACATGTCATGCGAATGAGAAGGGCTAGGGGCATGTTCGTCCAATTTCTTCGGGCGAGCAGTTTTTCACCGTGGCTATAAATACACCTCCTTCCCTTCGTCACTTATTTTACTCCGCTCGACCTCTCTCTCTAGCTCGAGCTTCTCAAACCCTAGCGTCGCCACTACTTCATCGCCGTCGGTGAGGAAGAGCTTCACTGCCTCGACCTCGTCGCCGACGTACTCGCGCCAACCGCGGAAATCTTCACTCCGTTGTCGCCGTAGCCGTCTTCCTCCACCGAGTTAGGGCGTGGAAGATCTACATAGACGAACTTCACCTCTCCACTTCACTGTTCATTGTGTTCTTCGTCCAGGGTAATTAAAAGTTACTTTTACTGCCCTCATTTGATTCGGATGATTATCTACAAAATCTTCAAAAGTGTTTTTCTTCATATCTTCACACACTGAACACCTCACAAGTCATCTGTTCTTGATTCGTTTCTCGAAGCATCATTTTTTCTTCAAGATTCCTCAATTGTGTGGATCTTCGATCTATACAACTCTGGAACCTAAGACAAAGAACGATTAGTGAAAATCTTCAAGACTCATCTGGTGAAATTCCTCAAACTTGTTCTTTTTGAAAAACCTTCTGAGAACGCATATGACCTCTCCAAATTCCTCACAACTATACTCTGTTCACAGGTACACATGTCAGTTGCTGAATCACTAGGTTCTCATCAACTTAACTCATTTGCAGCGTTCCTCGAAGAAAAGTTGCATACTTCTTCAGAGAATTCAATTGTTCAAATTACTCAACTGAAGAAAATGGCTGATGGTAAGAAGCCACAGAAGGGAGGAAAGAGGCCTGAGGTAAATACAACGTTTGAGATCCCTGATGACATATATGCTGGGTACTCCACACCTACTGAGGAAACCAAGAATGAGCGCAAAGTGCGCAAACAGAGGATAGAGAGGAGATGGGCAAGAGAATGGAGGGAGTACAGATATGTCACTCCGAAGTACATGAAGAAATTTGCACTCAATCCTCCATGCCCAAGAGCTCCATTGGCACTTGGCCAAATAGCAGATCCCACCAGCCTCAAGCGCAGTTAGGACTATCCTGATGAATGGGCCAAGCACCAAGCCAAGCTGGCTAAGCAAGCCAGAGAAGCAGTGAGGAAATTCAATGAAGACTCTGCTGCTACTGCTGCCTCTGCTGAGGCCTCTGCTGTCAAGCCAAAGAAGGCTATGTCTAAGAAGCCTGTTCGCAGGCCAAGTTCCTCAACAATGCCCTCACGGCCAGAATCCTCAATGCCCTCACTACCAGAATCCTCAAAGCCCTCACGGCAAATTCCTCATGCTGCTCCTGTTCCTCCATAGTCCTCAGCTCCTCCGCCAAAGCCTTCAGCTGTTCCGACTAAATCCTCAGCACTTGTGCATCTCGCCTCGTGCCAAAGGACTGCCGGCATCTCCATTGCCTTAGGTGTCTCAGCTAGTTCCTCAGCGGCACCAAGTTCCTCAGTTGTCCCCTCACTCCTGAAGACAAAGGCCACTGCTAGACGAGGTCCTCGCCCAAGTCCTCAAAAGAAGCAAGTCTCTTTCCAAGTGCCGTCTGATGAAGATGAAGTTGATGATGATGAACTTGCAGAAATCTTCAAAGACAGGCAAGTCAGGGCCGCTAGAGCTAAAGGATCAGAGGTGCCACTGCTTTTGGATCCCAAGCTGATCCTCGACTATATTGATGATTGGCACAAGGACCCCAACACTCCATTGCCTGACTTCAAGCTGACTCTTGGCCAAAGTCACATGCTGACCCACTTCATTCAAGAAGAAAAGTGGAAATTTGAGAAGACCAGGCAGATCAAGAAAGCGCAGTACAAGAAAGAGCGCTATCTGAAGAAAAACGTTGTCTCTATGACAACTGAAGAACTTGTCACTATTCAGACTGAGATTAAGAAACTCAGTGATGACTTTGACGCGTGTCGCGCTGATTGGCTTGGAGCCAAAGTTCGTTTGTGAAACTTGCGGATAACTTCACTTCCAATGTTGCAGCCCCAACACAACAAGAAATTCCTCAGGCTGAAGCATCTGCTCAGCCTACTGAAGAAAATGCCAGCACCACTGATGACAATCAGGCTGCTGAAGATAATGTGAGTTCCAGGGCTGATGACTGCATTCCAGCCGCTGAAGAAATTGCCAGGGCACCCACTAGTGGTGTGCCTGAAGAAACTGAAGAACTCAGGGCAACTACATCAGTTGTGCCTGAAGAAAATCAAACAGATTCCTTAGCTGCTCCTGCACCAACTTCAACTCCAATCCTTCCATCTGCATCAGATGTGAAGAAAACCAAAGGCTGCAGAGCGTGCTGCAGTGAAGAAAAGGAAAGCATCAGCTGCTTCAGATTCTTCAGCTCCGAAGAAAATGAAGCCTATGACAAGTTCATTTGCAAACCCGATTGATGTTGTTCCCATCTCAACCAGGCCATCAAAGGACCTTGTTCCTTTTGATGAAGAATATGTGATCCCCATCAGATCTGATGAAGAAACTCATTCTGCTGCTTCGTCTGAACCATTGGATGAAGAAATTGAAGTAGATGCGATCCCTTCAACACCTATCATCTCCTCGCCTATGCCTCAGTTCACAGCTGAAGAGGCTGGCGTTGAAAAATGGAAGATGAAGATGTGGACATTGGCTGCTCCACACCCGTAATCAGTGATGAATTCTGGGAAAGTCAGCATCCAAACTCACCAATGTTCACCCCTCTACAGCAAATTCCTCAGTCCCCCACACAAACTGTTCACATGGGCTCTAAAGAAACTCATCCCACTGCATCTGTTCATGAGGAAATTCCAGCCACTAGCGCTAAAGAAACTGCTGCTCCTGAACAACCAACGATGCAGACAGCCACTAAGGAGGAACCAGAAATTCCTCAGCCTGAAGAACCTGCGATTGAGATTCCTGAGGTCGTGATGCAACTCGCTGACACTCCTCTGCCGAAGCCAAAGGATCCATTCTCACGCAAGCAAAAGTTCAAGGTTGATGATTTCTTCGGTGAGCACATATACTTCAAAGATTACAACCCATATGACTCTGCTCGCATTAGGAAGAGGCATTTCTGGACTACTAGTCAAGCTAATTTCTATTGCTCAGTGCTGTTCAACAAGGAGAAGATCTTCTACCATGAGCATATTCCTCACGTGGATATGGAATCTCTATCGTGCTTCGCACCAGTCCTCAGTGTTCTTCACGATGCTGGGCTGCTAAACTTTTGCTCTGACATCTGCGACTGGAATGAAGAACTGATTCTTCAATTTTATGCAACGCTGCACATCACCGGAGATGCTGAAGATGTGAATTCATGGCTGCTGGACTGGATGTTTGAAAACACTCACTACACTGCCCCAGCCTCTGAATTGCTGCGTCCTCTACCACTCAGTCCTCTCCGTGAAGAATCTCGCTGGATCTACAGTGAACCTGAGCTCATACATCATTACATGCAGGTGCTGATGAAACCTTTGAAGCTAGGTCAGGCACCAAGAACCAAATTCCTCGTGAAGGAATTGATGTACGTGCCCAGAACTGTTTATCATATTCTTACGAGGACAATCAGTCCTATCAAAGGCCACGACTCATCTCATGAGGAAATTGTTGGCATCATGAAGAATCTGGTATTCAAGATCGTTCATGGCATTCCTGTCAATTATCACGATTTCTTCATGAGGACTATGGCAAATGTTGCACTGTCTCCGTTTGAGCTGAAGCCTTATGCACCTTGGATTATGAGATTCCTCAGGACAAGGTCTTCACTCAACTACAAAGCTGATTTCTAGAATCACCTCAGCTACTTGCCCCCAATTGAAGTCCGCAAGCAGACATATTCCTTAGTTGATGGAAAGGGCAAGGCACCAGCTATAATAGATGAAGGCATTCGTCCATTAGATGGTCAGTTTCGCAAAGCTGCATCTTATTCCACCAATGATGACTCTGCCACACATGACTCTGCCAATGCACCCAAGTCCACTCCTCAAGCCACTGCTCTGCGTGAGATGACTGATCGTGAACTTCTGCTTAGTCTTCACCAGAAGGTGGATCAAAATCACAAATGGGTTAAGCGTCAATTTGGTTCACTTCTTCACAACATGACTGCCACACACAATGCAGTGAAGAAAAACCACTACTACCTCCATCAAGTCTTCGGTCGCACCTGGGCAATCCTATCACATCTGTATGGTGAAGAAGATCTGAAGAACATGGGTCTCAAAGAAGATTTTGACTGGTCTGCACCTCCACCAAAGAAATTCAAGAAGGTCTAGGTTCCTTCTCTGGTGGCCAGCTCATATTCTTCATCGCGCTACACTGATGAACATGAAGATTTGGACGACACTGCGGCAGGCCCTACATCAACAAATGACCCCAACAACGCTGGCGCTCCTTCATCAACTTGATTATCTTCAGGGGCGTTAGTCCTCATTTTCGATCCTTTTGGTCATTCGATGACAAAGGGGGAGAAATATGAGTTAGTCTTCAAGCGGGTCTACTATATGGGCGTTTTTTTGCTAAGTTACAACTCTTGTTCTTCTGAAACTTTATTAGATCGAGTTGTAATCTTAAACCCGATGGTGCTCTGATACTTCTGATGCACTATGCTCTAATACTTTTGATGCACTATTCTGCATGCTTATTCCTTGTTAATATTATTGCACGCATGCTGAATTTCATCAGGCACCATATTTCATCATGCATTTCAAATTATTCATATTATATGTTAAATGCATGTATTAATTACAAGATATAGGGGGAGATCTCCATGATTCAACTCTTCAATTGTGCATTACTTCAAAAGCAAATTCCTCACTATGCACATCTTCAGGGGGAGTTCTTCTATATCTTGCAATCAAATTCCTCAATATTAGTAGTTACACTTCATATGTTTATCCCCGTTGAAAACTTAACCTATATTGTCATCAATCACCCAAAAGGGGATATTGTAAGTGCATCTAGTGCCCCTTAGTGATTTTGGTGTATTGAAGACTTATAGGTTAAGGGACTAATGCGTTTGTGAGTGTACACATGTCTATAAGTCCATGAGGAGTTTGATAGTTACAGGAAAAGTCGACCCCTAAAAATGAATATCTTTGACTGAAGATTTTGGTATTTCTGAAGAGTTTCTGAAGACTTTCAAAGTGAAGAAATTGGTGTGACCTCGAAGACTTGGTATTCTTTCGAGGAACATGAAGCGTGAAGACTTTCGTTTTCATAGTTTTGTTTTCTCTTTCTTGAGTCATAGGAAACACCGTACTGTTAAAGGGGGTCGAGAAAATACTAAGGAAAAATTTCCATGTGATGCTCAACTCAAATTCCTACACCTACCAATCCCTTTGAGTGAAGCCATTGGAAATCTCATACAGTTCAGTCAATTTCTTCAGTGACAGAGATGAAGTTCTTCTAGTCTCTGAGGAATTTGTCCTGACTGAGGAGTTAGGAATTCGCCAGTGCGGATTGCCTACACAGCGAGGAACATGATAGCCCTGAGGATTTTTCTACTCAAAATTCCGACTGTTGCTGTGCTATGCGCCAGCTGTCCCAAAATATCTATCCACCTAACGGTCATATCATTGACGGGCATTTATGTCTTATCATGTCGGGCTGCTCCCTAGGCTATAAATAGCCGCCCCCTACAACCACTAGCTGGTTGGCTGCTCCAAGAGAAACTGACACTTGTCATTTGAGAGCAACCCATCCTTTGAGGAGTTTGAGCGAAAATCATCCAGTGAGGAAAAACCAAAAGCCAAAAACCCAAACACCTACAAACCCCAAGTGATTGAGCATCACTGAAGAGATTGATCCTGAGTGGATCCGACACTTGTTACCTTTGAAGACTGTGCTTCTTCTAGACGGTTAGGCGTCATGGTCTAGAGCATCCAAGAGGAATTGTGGATCGCCGGGTGACCAAGTTTGTGAAGGTTTGGAAGTCGCCTGAAGACTTACCACGAGTGATTGGACGAGGTCTGTGTGACCTTAGTTCAAGGAGAATACGGTGAGGACTGGGTGTCCTGAGCTGCGTGTTCAGGACTGGGTGTCCGGGACTGTGTGTCCTTGAGTTTAAATACTCAGCCGCTCCAACCAGACGTACAACTGAGACAACAGTTGGAACTGGTCTACCAAATCATTGTCTTCACCAAGCTTACTGGTTCTATTCCCTCAACTCTTTCATTTCCTCATAACTTTGTTGTGTGTTTATTCATATCTGTGTTTGAAGACTCTGACTGAAGACTTTCTCAATTTCCTCAGTTCAATTTCTTCAGTCTGTTTGTCTTCATCCTGTGTTATCCTGTGATTACGCTTCCTGTACTCTGTGCCTGTCTTCATTTCATCATGATGACTATGCTTGTATTCTGTTATGTTTATTTTTTAGTACTTATTCCGCTGCTAGTAGTTCATCGCTAAGGAATTTCCTCACCGACTAATTCCTTAGTGAAGAATTTCATAAAAATCGCCTATTCACCCCCCATCTAGTCGATATAACGCACTTTCACCCCCAAGGAAACATCCTCGTGCGTTGCACGAAAGTTTATCTTGTGAGAGAAAATGATGAACGAGGGAAGGCCTTATTTGCAAATCTGGAGAGGGGTGTAGGCTTCTTTTTGCAAAATTGCCACAGTTTTCTTCCTATCCATCAGATATAAATCCGACGGCCTATATTGCAGGGTGGCAGGCACACCATCATCACCCACTCTATTTTTTATAAGAGTAGAGACTAGCAAGATGCCCGTGCGTTGCAAGGAACATCAAGATCTTATGGGAGAAAAGGATGAACAAGTGAAGGCCTTATCTGCAAATGTGGAGAGGAGTGCGGGTAAATTGGCATAGTTTCCTTCCTATCCGTTAGATATAGATCGGATAGGGGTGTGGGTATTTTTTTGCAAAATTGCCATAGTTTCCTTCCTATCCGTTAGATATAAATTGGACGGCCTATACTACAGGATGGCAGGCACACCATCATCAACAACTCTGTTCTTTTATAAGAGTAGAGTAGAGATAGAGATGGAGACTACTACTACCAATGTGTTGGCCCGTGCGTTGCAATGGATCCAAAGTAGTAGAATAATACTTGTTCACGGGCCTGAAATATAAACACTCTAGTTTTGATATACATATATCAGTAAAAGTAGATCATGCTTCACTCAAAATATATTCCTCAGGCTGTTTTGATGGTTTGACGATAACAGGTTTTAAAAAAATTGGAGCTATTTTTTTACATTTTGTAGCATGGCACGGCATCCGGATAAGCGTTTGGAAAAAATTGAGTTTGGGTCGGTGGCACACCCTACGGCAAGATGCCCGTGTGGGCTTCTTTTATAACTAGCAAGATGGTCGTGCATTGCAGGGAACATCAAGATGCATTTCTTTTACAAAACACATGTTGTGATTGACCCTTGCAGGAGCAACCCGATGTGTAAAAACTAATGATATCTTGAGAATTTTATCAAAAAAAGGTATCTTTGAACAAGTTTCCTCTACTACTGCTCCTTGCAGTGAGTGGTATGCAATGCATGTGCCAGCAGACATGACAGCCTGTCCATGGAAGTTGAACCATGGCGACCATCACGTTTCTTGTTTCTACCACTGCCACACCCACACGCGATTCCCACGACGCTACTCCAACCAATGGCACAACGTTCCCCGACGTGCGCCTCATCCCTCTCGGCCCCACCGATCCTCTGCCTTTGTGTGCATGACATGCGGGCCAGCTGAATTGCGGCGACCATTAACTTTCTACCAAAGCCACACCTGATTGGACGCTGTTTGCCTGCTCCGCTCCTATGCTCCGATCTGTACTTCCGCACAATCAAATTTTCATCCAGCGGCTATGACACATTTTTCCCGGCCATCAATCCTCAGCTGGAGTACTTCTGTACTACAGGTAGTACCCGCCGGTGTGGCCATCTACGCCTCGTAAAGCCTCGACGCCCAACTGTGGCACCCTCGCCACGGCCACGCCACCACCGGCCGGTTCATCTCGAACGATTGAGTCGCGAACCACGTCACCAGCATGAGAATGACATGTGGGCCAGCCGCATTTAAGGTCCGCATGTCATTGACTCATAGGCCGGTGCACTAAGCCACTGAAGCTCGGTCCCGTGGGCCCCGTGAGGGAAATGTAACTCCTACGGCAGGCCTTGTGGTGCTCCCGCAGTACGAGCACGTGCCAAACCCAAATCGCTACTCTCTATATTTATATCTATATCTATATACTTATACTTAGTCTTATAAAAAATAGAGTTGGTGATGATGGTGTGCCTGCCATCCTGCAATATAGGCCGTCCGATTTATATCTGACGGATAGGAAGGAAACTATGGCAATTTTGCAAAAATATACCCACACCCCTCTCCACATTTGCAAATAAGGACTTGCATCCTCCATCCTTATCTCCCACAACATAAACTACTCATACAAATGCATCTTGATTTTCCGTGCAACGCACGGGCATCTTGCTAGTTATGAATAAATAACACTGTATCAACGAGCCCCATCAGACACCAAATTTCTTGGCTTTCGTGCTACAGCTAGATCTTCCCCTCATTTTTGTTTTCCTACCTGTGGCGGGCGGGGTGCGGTTTGCCAATAGTCAGTTTGCTCAACGGTGGTCCCACATGAAAGTGAAAATGCTAGGCAACACGCCTTCCCTAGCTATGTGGCGTGCCGGACGGGCCGTGGAGTACTCCCGATTCCCGGGCATGTGCGGGTGCGATGCGAATGCGGCAGGCCTTTTCCTTTTACTGGCAATGTGCCCGTGCGTTGCGACGGATCCAAAGTAGTAGAATAGTAGTACTTCGTTCACAAACTTGAAAGAAATCACTCTTGTTTTGATATACTCCTAATATATTACTTTTCACTCAAAATATATTTCTCAGGCTGTTTTGATGAGGTGGGTGAGGGATGTGGTTGCTTTCAAGATAATAAAGGGGTTTTCTGCAAATTGGAGCAGAGAAGTGGGCTATTGTTGCAAAAATGCCCCAACTTACCTCACATCCGTTAGATGCAGATATAATGGTCAGAAACGATGGATGGCGGACACATCACCATCACCAACTGAGTCTTTTATAGGAGCAGGAGTAGAGAAAAATGTATAAATTGTAACATTTGGTTCTGCTCCTTGGCACGATCGATAGATAGAAATAACGATTGGAAACGGTAGGGCGGGGCTATTTCCGCCAGATAAGCAGGGTACGTAGTAGCTAGGTTGGCGCATTGTCGGTTTGGTCACATACGGTCCGACATGTTCTAGTGTTTCTAGCAACATGCCCGTGCATTGCACGAAGTTGATGGAAAAGGTGAGCACAACCTATAAATTGATAGATGGAGTACTAGTTACAGTGATGCATAAAATTAAGCAAAGGGATCGCACATGTCGGTATTGAATGGAACAAGAATGCAATAGCACAATAAGAATTAAGGCCATGTTGATGCCATTGCAGTGTTGGTTACAGGAGGCAAGAAGAAAGATGCATCCATCAACGTACGACCTCCTCCTCCTGAACTTAGTGCGCCGGGCCACTGATCGACGGCTAAGGAGCGGCGTCTATTGTGGCGAGGTCAAGGTGCTTCTCAGCAAAGGCATCCAAGGCTTCTAGCCGGTTAAGGAAGGCCAATGTCGTAGCGTCCTCAATGGCCTGGTAGATACCTATGTACACGATTTGCTCGTACATGTGGATGTGTAGGTCAATGAATTCTTGCTGGGCGAGGCGCCTCGCGGCGAGTGCGACCTCCAGGTGGACATTCTTCATGGGGTCGGCGGGAAGTCGCAGGGCCACTAGTGCTTGAAAGAGGTTCTAGCCATGGAGGCCGATTAGGGTGGCAGGCAATGAGGAGCCCGGGTGCGTGGGCTGGAGGAGTACGGCGATGTCGTCCCCGAGCTTCTTGAGGACGGTGAACTTGTTGGTGGTGGCAACGATGATCTGGTCCAACTGAGAGTCGTAGTGGGCGTCGACGGCGGCCATCCACTAGCCGGTCGCGAACATCGTCTGGAGACGATCCTCGGCGCCATGCCGCATTCCGGCGTCCTGGACCATCTAGCATAGCCGCTTGCCGCTCGCGTGCATCGCTGCTATGGGTCTGGAGTGAGCACTTTTGTGCTTAGTGTAGGTGCTTAGGCAAATTCTTAGGTGCGTACAATGTGATAGATGAATTGGAAATGGAGGGGCGCCTTTATATGAGTGCAAACCGCGTTGCATTCACATCGTGCAGCGTCTTTTCCCGATCCTCCTCCCATTACTACCCGCATGCATGGACGATGCTAATTGAAGGAGGATGCATCATTGGCCATTCAACATTTTGGGAACCGCTACCCCTCCCTCATCTGCATTAAAGTCGTACCAGGAACTATGTCGCCCGCTGTCAAATCAAATAGTACAGCGCCACCCACTGCGCGCCTGGCTGAACACGCCTCCTTGCCTCCATCAAACCCTTCCGTTAAACCCGCATGCAAACCGAGAAACCTACTTCGGCCACACGTCCGTTCATGAGTGGGCTAGAATTAAACGCAACACTGGCCGAGATCCTCCCATCCGCCCTCAGTTTAAACGAGGCCAGACGCCGGCCAAGCTCCTAACGTCCGTCCTCTGTTTAAACGAGGCCAGACAAATGACGGACAAGTATCGCACCCCTCCGCCGCTCCCCCATCTCTTCCTTCACAATTTTCTCCACTCTTCCGATGGCTTCCCAGGAGCCGTTCTCCGGCATACTACCCGGCTGGGTGACCCGCCGAGCCCTCCGGATACGGGTGAGGCTGCTCGGTGCTTCATCAACCTCGCTTGCCCCGATGGAGCCAGTTTCCGCCCCAATCCGGCGCGTGGTTCAGCAACTCGCCGCTCCAATTCAGCTCGATGGATTGGTCACAGTAGGTGTTGCTCCATGTCGGTATGGCAGTGAGCACCACTACAAAAAGATGCACTTCCATGATGATACGTGTTTGTCACAGTAGGTCGGGTTTTTTGTCATGCATGTACATCCGTGACGATTTTATGACAGAATCAAGATAGTCATACCTGTGCTGTCGTAGAAGTGTTCCATGACATTACCAAAATTATCATCACGGAAGTGTCCACTTCCATGACGATAAATTGCGCGTCATAGAAGTGCTTCCGTCAAGGGTGACCGACACGTGGCATCCACCATAACGGAACACCGTTAAGCTATTGGGTCCAGTTTTGGATCCGATAACCCATTAACAGCCGAGACCAATGGGAAATTTCCACGTGTAAAATTCTGATTAGCCGGAGGGAACACCTGTCAGCTCGTCAGTGGGCCAGATGTCGCCGTCCATTGGAGGAGACATGCCTACGATATGTCGACACGTGTCTGGGCCCAACAGAGGCCCATATAGGTTAAAAAGACCGGCCCAGTCAAAGGCCAGTAATACTTACTCAGGTATTAGTGGGCCAGCCCAATAATGCCTGCTTAATAAAGACCCATTTACAGCCCGAAGCCAGATCTAGCCTGTTAATTGTTCGCCGAATATTTGGGCCCAATTACAACCCAGTGACTTTCGGCCTGTTAGAGGCCTGATGTAGACATGGGCCCATTTCAGCCCAGTGTGACTTTTGGCCTGGGAATGGCCCGTGCTACCCATGGGCCATATATGGTCCGACGGGACATCGGGCCCACTAACGGCCCGTGATAAAGGTGGCAACAATTAAGCCCAACGTGACTTTGGGCCTGTTAAAGGCCTATCGTATAATTCAGCCCGTTGATGTCTGTACTAAGCTTTTGGCCTCTTAAAGGCCAATGATATCAGTGGGCCAACTAAGGCCCGAGATATGTTTCGGCCTGGTAACTGCCCGTGATATAACTGAGCCCCAAAAGGCCAGGTCTACATTTCAGCCTGCCGAAGGCCCATCGATGACTAGTGAAAATTGAGGCCCGACATGCATTTCGGCCTGCTAAAGGCCCATGGTTAATATTCATCCTGTTAATGGCCCAACGCTACCTGGGCCAAACTAAGCGATGGGTGCACAAAAGGCCCAACTAAAATATAGGCCGGTGTAAGTTGTGGGCCTCGCGCAAAGTGTGAAGGCCCCAGTCATTCGGGCCCAAGAAAGATGCAGGTCGGCCCAATTGTGGCCCGCTAAAACCCAGGCCCGTTAGAGGCGAATGTTTCGGCCCTGTCGACTACATCTGATTTTTTTAGATAGCGAATGATGGCAATAACTAATAGGAATTAAGAACAAACCTACTCTATACAATAAAGAAATTACGTCATAGTAACTAAGAATAAACCTACACTATACAATAAAGGATTTATGGTACATTACATCCACTAGGCATCGAAGTTCGCCACCAGTGATCATAAAGCGCAATGAAGAAGCAGATTACAAAAACTGGGCACCATTGCAGCGTAACAAAATAATACTGAACCGAGACCACTTCCAAGACAGTTCAAGAAAGGTTAGCCTTGCACGGGAACTGCTGCGCAAGCTGCTGAGCAAGGTTGTGAGACCGGCCTAGCATGTCGGTCATAGCTTCCAGGTGTAGCTGTTTAGTGATGAGGTTCTCATTGGTGTTTTCCGCAATATTTCTTAGAGATAGGACTTCAAGTCGAAGTTGAGTTGCATAATGCCTTTCTGCTAGAACTTGGGACTGAAGAAGTCGAACTGATTTAGACAATGAATTCTATGAGCTTGTCTGACTGCTAGTCTCAAGTAACTTGAACACTGCATCAAGACAAGACTTTGGGGTTGTCTCTCTTTCTTCAAGATGTTTTGCCTTCTTTGCTGCAATATATGTTGAGAGATGACATGTTTTGCACGTGTATAAACAAAGATGATAATTGTGTTGTCAATCCCATCCAATTTCAAATTACAAAATAAAGAGTAAGTTCAAAATATCAATAGCATAATTTGGCATTGTTCATAATGCGGGGAGCTTCACCACACTACTGGATTACCATGTCAACATAACAAGCATAGATGAAGGGCAAAGAAAACCATTGTATCTATTTTGATTAATGTGCATGGCATGTTGTTCATATCATCAGCCACATCACTAAGATAAAACATGAGATGACAAGATGCAAACGTGGGCTGCTTCACTACACACTGGATTATAGGTCCACAAAAACAAGCATACATATAGGGAGTATTGAGTAATGTGCATGGTATGAATAAGGAATTTGGTTTTACAAGTAAAACTTAGAACTTATGGTTCTTGCGAACATGCATTTTGGTAGAAACAGCAAACTAAACAGCAGTAAACGATAGGGAGTATGAGAAAATTAAACAGCAGTCGAGGATAAAGGCCTTAGAAGGACTGACTTACATTAACATTTAACACTGGCTTTATAATGCCCTTCTCCATGTCAAGGGAAGGATAACTCAAGAATTTCAGCACATAATCTTCTTCATAAGCATTGCATGTACTCTACATTTTGTACAGAGTAATTATAGATATGATAATACTGGAAGAGATAGAGGATAATGAAGATAAGATGCAGATTGATGCTACATAATCAACTACCAAAACTTGGAAGTACAAGTGTTATAGGATAGAATGTACTGACAAGAGCAATGGGCTACACTTCTGCACTGGCATTGTCTGTGTATTCTAATTTTTGGTAAGATTAAATATAGATCTGATCTTTTTTAGTAAATGGTGGGCGAGGGAGATAAGATGCAGAATGCTACACAATGAACTAATCCCTCTTCCCATAATACAAGAGTGTTTTGAACACTGGTGTACTATACAAAACGTTCTTATATTATGGGACGGACGGAGTAGCTGTTAATGTAAGTACAGTGATAGACAACGTTCAGTCCTTACAAGAGGATTGCAGAGCTAAACCTCTTCAAAAGCATTGGGTTGATTCTAAATTTATGTAAAAGTCCATACGGATCTTATAATGTCCACCAAATGGACGATAAAGAGGCTAACATGTGCAGTGATGCTACATAATCAAATAGCTATAAAAGTAAGTTTGGTCATACAGGGCAAGAGGTACTCACAAGAGCAATGCAGTGTCCAGTATAGTTGTGAGATTCTGTGGTCCCTTGAGAATGAATGTTCTTCTTCTAACAGTTTTCGTACAAGTGAGACGTTAAGGAAAATGCAGAAATGTAGTTCAAATTGTGATGTGATATCATAGATAGTACCTTACGCTGCAGCCGAGACCAATGTGTAACAAGATTATTCCAGTCATCGTCGGATAAATATAGCACCGGAGACTTTACAGAAATTTTGTTTAGAGGCTTGACATCGAAGTGCGCTTGCCTCAGGTAGGAACGATACTTCATCAATGAGTGCTTGAAAAGCCCAACCAACCCTTGATCGTCTTCAAAATCCAGTTTGGTCCTCGCCTATTTAAAAGAATGAAATCTTGTGTCTTCTGTCAGCAGAAACATATGCAGTAATGACCATGAATAACATTAGTACATTACTTACGCGTAAGTTGTGGAGGAAGACTGGAGATTGTTCTGTGTCCGCGGTATAATATTTCCATGAAGGAAAGATGCGCACAAAGATCCTGACAACGATATAAGCTTCCTCTTCTAAACTGGGAAGAAATGGAACAGGGGTCCTATTTGCTGCAATTGGGGCTCTCTCTGGTTCGAAAAGGGATTTGGCAACTGGATTTGGTGTACTCTTTGCTGGAATGGGGGTTTTTCCTCGTAGAGCTGGTGCTATGTCAACTAGCATAGTCATACTGTTTGTTGCAGCTAGTGTCTGCTGAGTTGGGGCATCAGAAATGACCAGTGCAGTAGGGCTAGAGTCTGCTAGAGTTGGGGTGTTTTGTGGGTCAGGTGATATTGCAACTACACCTAATGGGCTATTTGATTTATTGGGTGCCACTACCTTTTCCAAATACTTTGTTTGTCCTCCTCCACGATCTGCAATCGCCCTCTTCCTTCTGAACATCTGATAGACAAGAACACCATTTGAATGGATAAATATGGTACGATGATAGATGGAATATGTATTGAAAATAGATGGGCAGGGCGTATTCACATACACGATGTGTAAACTAAGCTAATGGCAGTTCAACAAAGTAGAAGCAATGCAAAGCATCAGTTGCAAGATATGTGCGACCAATATAACCTTGGAAAGCTAGAGCAAGCACCTTGATGGGTGAATAAGATAGGGAATCTTCCTCTGACTCCTCCACTAGGGAGCTACATTGACTTAGGTCTCCCTCTAGCTTAGAATCACTGTTAGGAACATATTCTAACCATGAATCTGTAGGTGGAGAGCGTTTGCATTGCATTGCATCCAGACTTGATTTCGGTCCCTTAATGCCAAGTTTGACAGCCATGGCATTGTTCTACTTTATTCTTTTCATGCGCGCAAGCTCATAATAATTATGTTGTTGTTCAGAATCTGAGATTCATGAAAACATAAAAAGTAGTCAGATTATCTATGGAATGCATTGCGGATTCACCTCGAAGAGTGTCTCCCTATAAACCCCTACATATGCAAAGTTCACCCCCCCCAACCGTGCTGACCAGACCACACACAGAAATACAAATCCCTTATGTCTCTATAACAGGCAGACACACATTTCAAAACTGGAGTAGGAACATTAGAATCATATGAAATTCGTATTTGAACAAATAAACTAAGGAATTATGAGTGGCATAATGTTTAGCTTCAAGGGTGGAGTGTCGGTAGTGCGACACAAAGCAAGTAGGCAGATTGTATTCCATGTAAAAGATCGAAGCCTATGTAAAAGCTGGAAATGACACTTTCTTTCTATACAATGCAGTGTTTTGTTGCCCACACATGATGGAAGACATCACATAGAGAAATACTATTCACTCATGTCTACGGTTCCAGTATTTAGAAACAGGATGGTCCACCCTAAAAGAATATTTACAACAAATATGACAAGGCAAGCATAGATGTAGTGAACCAATCATTTACTTATGAGCTTACTAGGACAAGTATGCAGAATTGTAACTGCAGTAAGAGACCTTCCAAAATCCTCCTAGAGTCATGCCGTCCGGGGACGGCAAGTCGCCAGCGAGGCGAGTGGCTGGGGGTGAGTAGAGATCAGAAGCGCGCAGCAGAACAGAGGGGAATCGAGGCCTGGGACGACCCAAAATCCTAGGGTGGGCCGGCCCACCGTGGGAACCCTGTAGAGATACACACCCGAGCGGCGAACATGCATTTTCGAAACTAATTTAGGAACATTTAGCTGACCAATTAAACAACTCTGTTTTAATAATATCATATTCGTATTTGAACAACTAAGCTTGTTTAGCTTGACTAGTAAATACACATGTGCAACGGAAGTTAATATTTAGGTAATATATTAATTGCATGTGGATATTAGGCACACCATTATTTGTGTGTTAATCATGTGATTAATGCAATATTTGGTATGATATTAATTGCATGTTAAACACGTTTAATGCTTGCCATTGGAGCAGTCTAGGTCATTGGATTGACTTAGTTCGATGACCGAGATCAGTTGGATCTGCCTCTTTGGGTATTTTTATATTGGTATAGATGGGTGGAGCAGTGCTATTATGACACGAAGCACGTATTCTGATCTTATAGTGATCATAAAAGGGGGAAACTCTAAGCATATTTTTTTAGAAAAAGAGGGTTTCCCCTCCAATTTCTACTAAAGAAACCACCACGGAACCAACATGATCAATTAAACCGTATTATGATTGTGCCATGGCATATTTGAAGCTGCAAACCGGAGAAATGATATTTAGCAGCCATTGTTTGCTTCAAACTAAGAACTAAATTCTAAGAGCTGAAAAGAAAGTAGAGTAACCAAGTTAAGATCTATTTTTTGGTTGAGATCAAAAGGTTGAGGAGATATGAAGTACCACCTCTCTTGTGGCGCCGTGTAGGCATCGGGGGTGCGATGGCTGTCGGTGGCGTTGAAGCAGATCTGCGACGGTAGACAGGTGCATCGGGGGATAAGTCCCGATGAAGCGATAGGACGTGATGCAATGCTCTTGGTCTGTCGTCGTGGATGAGAAACGTCCATCTCTAGTAGTGGACGACGCGGTCTTGGTAGGCACTCCGGCATGGTGGAGGACGGTGGCGATGGCTGTGGTGGAGGACGACGGCGATGGATGGGGTGGAGGACGACGGCGATGGATGGGTGGTGGATGAAGGCTGTTGTGGGGATGGTGTTCTAGCGCGGACGGTGAATGAATGGGAAAATGGAGGGAGAGGTACGGGGAACTATGTTTTTGGGATGCGCCTGTCTGAAATATGGGAAAGTTATGAACTTAGCCCCCATTTAAAATTTGGAAGTCTCGTCGGTTGGGGATATGGCGGTAATCTTGTATCTTGCCAATATTTTCCCAGAGTGATTTCGGGCGAGGAGAGGGTGGTTGGCGCCCATGGTGTATGAACATGGCTGACAGGTAGGGAGGTTGTGTCACGTCTGAGTGATGTTACAAACCTTCCCCTATTGAAAATATTTGCCTACATCGATTTCGGCCGAGTCGAGTTTGTTTTGCCGCTCACCGTGTATGAATGGGGAAATGTAGGGAGAAACAGAGGTATTTAGGATGAACTTGAATCAAATGTGTTTTGCCGCCCATGTTTGGCGCCCACCGTGTCGGAATGGGCTTAGAGGTGGCCGTGTCATGTCTAATTGAAGTTACTAACCTACCCCTATTTAGAGTAGTGGAAATCGGGCCGATAGATTGTCCGTGTAATGGGTAGACAGTAATTTCCATCTCCCAAACACTTGGCTTCGGGCAGCCGGCGTGGGAGTGGACATTTTGCCGCTTCTTTCGAATTTTGGGACAATAAGCACCCACGTTTACCCTGGCAACTAAATTCGAATCCATTTTGTATTCCTATATGAATCTTTATAAATCATTCTATGTGTTTTTATATATCTTCAAGAGGATGACAAAGATGTATTCCACTATCATATATGAATATGGTTTACAAATGCCGATACTCAAATTCAGAAGCTAGAATCCAATTTTAGGTGAATTCGAATATTTGGAACACTTCATGTCCAACTCAAATGTCACACGCAGCATAATGTGGACTCCCATATAGATATGTACACAAGTGATGTATCAAGATTCAAATACCGAGTCAATCAACCAAGAATGTACAGAACTAACAGACATATAAACACTTATAGAGTATATGGATCAATAATATCAACTAACATACATAAGCCAGGCTGATGTACTTTTTTTGCTACAACAACATCCTTTTTTAGCCAAGCTACTACAGCATCTTGGCCCTTTCCGATGCGTGCCACTTATGGTCCATCTATACTACTATTATTGTTGAATGCACATTCAGCCCGATTGGCATGTTTGTAGGTCTGGCATAGCAATGAAAATGAAATGTCTCCGAGTCTTATCAATTAATACAGACTTGTGCTCAAATAAAATTACAAACCAAACAACAAAAAACAATTATTACATGATCTCTAAAACAAATGGTTTGATTGATTACATGAAAAAACAACACAAAGGTTATTCAACGATGGAAAGAATATTTCACCTATGATTTACCAAGTGGGAATTTAATTTCCTTTTTTCCTTCAGGACCTTAACAATGTGGTCAGTCTCAGCTTGCTTCGTTTTCAAAACCACCAAATATTTAATGGTTGTCTTCAGTACTGCTTGTGATTGTGCTGTTTGCTTCCTCAACATGTCAACTTCATCTCTAAGTTCAGAAGAAGAATCTCTTTCTACCACTAGTTTAGCCTCTAGAGCATCAACAGTTGGCAATTCATAATGCACGATTGGGCCGATGCCACTACTGTGGGATGATACAATGTCCATGGGGACCTCACTCTTTGATATTGGGCTAACCTGTTTTGCCATTAAAGTTCTGATTGGATTCAGAAAAGTTGAAGTTAGAAAAACATCTCAACTAGGAGTTATAACAGCAAACCAGTTAAACAAATAAGGAATTAAAGTTTTTCAATTGGATGCTGAAAAGTAGTTATTAACATCATTGTAACCCGTTGTTGCAGTAGCTAAGCAGTTAAACAAACAAGTAGCTATTTAAGTTCAGGCAAACAGGTAATTCTTAATAGTAAGTATCAAACACATAGATAGGCGCATTCTATAATAGGATTAACAGGCTGTGGCATTATGTAATCAGTAGCAAACTAAATTAAGCCAAGCAACGTAATTGAACAATTTTGCAATAAGTGGCTAACTAAAATTCTGAGAAGCAGGTAACTGAACTTACGCTAGTTCTTTGGACAGGCACACTGCAACTTATTTTTCGCTTACAAGGTTGTACGAAGTAGTCCATGGCATCAATTGCTTGGGTACGCAGTCCCAATACTTCTTTCTTCCCACACTGCATTGGTAAGTCGAATGGTTAATCTGGTAAGATGGTGCATCCTTGATATGTTATATGAGGACGTGTAGTAAGACTAGTTGTAGCCAAACACATCACACTGGCTTTTACTGTATATTTCATGCGATTACTTTTGGCCTATCAAGATCTAAGCAATCTACAATATGATGAAAAGACTGGCATCCTTCACATTATTGGCGAACTCAGTTCATAGAAACAAGCAATTCAACCATTATGTGGCTAAATCAGAAGCGCCACTGGAATATTTTTCACTGCCCCAATCATACACGCAAAAGGGCGACGCCACCATAGGGGCTGGTATGGGCGGCCGCCTCGGGTGGTTGGAAAGTGTGCACCTAGTTTGAGTCGTCCAGGTTGGCCCATGCTAGTTTTGTTCATCCCAACTGCTACCTCTTGAGCACCGCAGTGGTTGGAAAGTGTGCACCTAGTTTGAGTCGTCCAGGTTGGCCCATGCTAGTTTTGTCCGTCCCAACTCCTACCTCTTGAGCACTGCGTTGGTTTTCCCTTGAAGAGGAAAGGGTGGTCCAGTAAAGCAGCGTAAGTATTTCCCTTAGTTTTTTAGAACCAAGGTATCAGTCCAGTAGGAGACCACGCACGAGTCACCTCGTACCTACACACACAAATAAGAACCTCGCAACCAACGCGATAAAGGGGTTGTCAATCCCTTCACGGCCACTTGCAAGAGTGAGATCTGATAGAGATGATAATAATAAGATAAATATTTTTGGTATTTTATGATATAGATTTAAAGTAAAAGATAGCAAAATAAAGTAGATTGGAAACTTGTATGATGGAAAAGAGACCCGGGGACCATAGGTTTCACCAGTGGCTTCTCTCAAGAAAGCATAAGTATTACGGTGGCTGAACAAATTACTGTCGAGTAATTGATAGAAAAGGGAATAATTATGAGAATATCTAGGTATGATCATGTATATAGGCATCACGTACGAGACAAGTAGACCGAAACGATTCTGCATCTGCTACTATTACTCCAGACATCAACCGCTATCCACCATGCATCTAGAGTATTAAGTTCATAAGAACAGAGTAACACTTTAAGCAAGATGACATGATGTAGAGGGATAAACTCATGCAATATGATATAAACCCCATCTTTTTATCCTCAATGGAAACAATACAATACGGGTCATTTCCCTTTCTGTCACTGGGATCGAGCACCGCAAGATTGAACCCAAAGCTAAGCACTTCTCCCATTGCAAGAAAGATCAATCTAGTAGATCAAACCAAACTGATAATAAGAAGAGACTTGCAAAGATAAACCAATCATACATAAAAGAATTCAGAGAAGATTCAAATATTGTTCATAGATAAACTTGATCATAATCCCACAATTCATCGGATCTCGACAAACACACCACAAAAGAAGATTACATTGAATAGATCTCCAAGAGAATCGAGGAGAACTTTGTATTGATATCCAAAGAGAGAGAAGAAGCCATCTAGCTACTAGTTATGGACCCGAAGGTCTGAAGTAAACTGCTCACACATCATCGGAGGGGCCATGGAGTTGATGTAGAGGCCCTCCGTGATCAATGCCCCCTCCGGTGGAGCTCCGAAAAAGGCCCCAAGATGGGATCTCTTGGGTACACAGAAGGTTGCGGCGGTGGAATTAGGTTTTCGTGGTGCTCCTGGATGTTTGTGGGGTATATGTATATATATAGGAGGAAGAAGTAGGTCGGTGGAGCAACGAAGGGCCCACGAGGGTGGAGGGCGCGCCCAGGGGGTGGGCGCGCCCCCCTGCCTCGTGGCCTCCTCGATTGTTTCTTGACGTCCACTCCAAGTCTCCTGGATCATGTTTGTTTCAAAAATAACGCTCCCGAAGGTTTGATTCTGTTTGGACTCTGTTTGATATTCCTTTTCAGTGAAACTCTAAAATAGGCAAAAATAGCAATTTGGGTTGGGCCTCCGGTTAATAGGTTAGTCCCAAAAATAATATAAAAGTGTAAAAATAAGCCCATTAACATCCAAAATAGATAATATAATAGCATGGAGGAATCAAAAATTATAGATACTTTGGAGACGTATCAAGCATCCCCAAGCTTAATTCCTGCTCGTTCTCGAGTAGGTAAATGATAAAAACAGAATTTTTGATGTGGAATGCTTCCTAACATATTTCTCAATGTAATTTTTCTTTATTGTGGCATGAATGTTCAGATCCGAAAGGTTCAAGATAAAAGTTTAATATTGACATAAAAATAATAATACTTCAAGCATACTAACTAAGCAATCATGTCTTTTCAAAATAAACATGGCCAAAGAAAGTTATCCCTACAAAATCATATAGTCTGGCTATGCTCTATCTTCATCACACAAAATATTAAATCATGCACAACCCCGATGACAGGCCAAGCAATTGTCTCATACTTTTGATGTTCTCAAACTTTTTCAATCTTCACGCAATATATGAGCGTTAGCCATGGATATAGCACTATGGTGGAATAGAATGGTGGTTGTGGAGAAGACAAAAAAGGAGAAGATAGTTTCACATCAACTAGGCGTATCAACAGGCTATGGATATGCCCATTAATAGGTATCAATGTGAGTGAGTAGGGATTGCCATGCAACGGATGCACTAGAGCTATAAGTGTATGAAAGCTCAACAAAAGAAACTAAGTGGGTGTGCATCCAACTTGCTTGCTCACGAAGACCTAGGGCAATTTGAGGAAGCTCATCATTGGAATATACAAGCCAAGTTCTATAATGTAAAATTCCCACTAGTTTATGAAAGTGACAACATAAGAGACTCTCTATCATGAAGATCATGGTGCTACTTTGAAGCACAAGTGTGGAAAAAGGATAGTAACATTGTCCCTTCTCTCTTTTTCTCTCATTTCATTTTTCTTTTTTTTCTTTTTTTTCGTCCGGAGTCTCATCCCGAATTGTGGGGGAATCATAGTCTCCATCCTCCTTTCCTCACTGGGACAATGCTCTAATAATGATGATCATCACACTTCTTTTTACTTACAACTCACCAATTACTACTCAATACTTAGAACAAAATATGACTCTATGTGAATGCCTCCGGCGGTGTATCGGGATATGCAATGAATCAAGAGTGACATGTATGAAAAAATTATGAAAGGTGGCTTTGCCACAAATACGATATCAACTACATGATCATGCAAAGAAATATGACAATGATGAAGCGTGTCATAGCAAACAGAACGGTAGAAAGTTGCATGGCAATATATCTCGGAATGGCTATGGAAATGCCATAATAGGTAGGTATGGTGGTTGTTTTGAGGAAGGTATATGGTGGGTTTATGGTACCGGCGAAAGTTGCGCGGTACTAGAGAGGCTAGCAATTGTGG
This sequence comes from Triticum dicoccoides, assembly GCF_002162155.2. NCBI lineage: Eukaryota > Viridiplantae > Streptophyta > Magnoliopsida > Poales > Poaceae > Triticum > Triticum dicoccoides. The sequence continues at coordinate 525,938,827 of NC_041382.1, forward strand.
AAGGGTGAGGGTGCGTATAATCCATGGACTCAACATTAGTCATAAAGAACTCACACAATTATTGCAAAAATCTATTATTATCGAAACAAAGTACTACGCGCATGCTCCTAGGGGGATAGATTGCTAGGAAAAGACCATCGCTCGTCCCCAACCGCCACTCATAAGGAAGGCAATCAATAAATAAATCATGCTCGGACTTCATCACATAATGGTTCACCATACGTGGATGCTATGGGAATCACAAACTTTAACACAAGTATTTCTCAAATTCACAACTACTCAACTAGCATGACTCTAATATCACCATCTCCATATCTCGAAACAATCATCAAGTATCAAACTTCTCTTAGTATTCAATGCACTTATATGAAAGTTTTTTATTACGCCTAAAAGCAAATTGCCATGTTGTTCTAAAGGACTCTCAAAATAATATAATTGAAGCATGAGAGATCAATTATTTCTATAAAATAAAACCACCACCGTGCTCTAAAATATATAAGTGAAGCACTAGAGCAAAAACTATATAGCTTAAAAGATATAAGTGAAGCACATAGAGTATTCTGATAAATTCCAATTCATGTGTGTCTCTCTCAAAAGGTGTGTACAGCAAGGATGATTGTGGTAAACTAAAAAGCAAAGACTCAAATCATACAAGATGCTCCAAGCAAAACACATATCATGTGGCGAATAAAAATATAGCTCCAAGTAAAGTTACCGATGAATGAAGACAAAAGAGGGGATGCCTTCCGGGGCATCCCCAATCTTAGGCTTTTTGGTGTCCTTGTATTTTACCTTGGGGTGCCATGGGCATCCCCAAGCTTAGGCTATTGCCACTCCTTGTTCCATAATCCATCAAATCTTCACCTAAAACTTGAAAACTTCACAATACAAAACTTAACAAGAGAATCTCGTGAGCTCCGTTAGCGAAAGAAAACAAAACACCACTTCAAGGTACTGTACTGAACTCATTATTAATTTATATTGGTGTTAAACCTACTGTATTCCAAATTCTTTATGGTTTATAAACTCTTTTACTAGCCATAGATTCATTAAAATAAGAAAACAACACACGAAAAACAGAATCTGTCAAAAACAGAACCGTCTGTAGAAATCTGTAACTAACGCAAACTTATGGAACCCCAAAAATTCTAAAATAAATTGCTGGACGTGAGGAATTTATCTATTAATCATCTGCAAAAATAGTTAACTAAACAGCACTCTCCAATAAAAATGGCAGCAATTCTCGTGAGTGCTAAAGTTTCTGTTTTTTACAGCAGGATCAAAAAGACTTTCCCCAAGTCTTCCCAACGGTTCTACTTGGCACAAACACTAATTAAACACAAAAAACACAACCAAAACAGAGGCTAGAGAAATTATTTATTACTAAACAGGAGCAAAAAGAAAGGAATAAAAATAAAATTGGGTTGCCTCCCAACAAGCGCTATCGTTTAACGCCCCTAGCTAGGCATAAAAGCAAGGATAGATGTAGGTATTGCCATCTTTGGTAGGCAATTCTTCAATAAGACACCTATAACCCCTAGGAGTCTCTTTATTTTTATTAATAATCAAACTCCTAGGCACAAAATCAAGAAAATCATTTGTAGAAAAAGGTTCCTTAAGGATAGCAAGAAAGTTGGGGTGAACACTTATGGATTTGAGGTACGCATTTCCCTTACTAGAAGTTTCACCCTTAATTTTAGGAACATACATAAATTTGGCAATCTTAGCATTAGAAGGAGTGTTTTTCACGGAAGAAAAGGAAGCTCCTAGCTTGGTAATAATATCCTCAATTTTATCAATTCTAGTGGAATCTTGATCTATCTTTTCATTAACCATAGGTTCCTTTTCTTTAAAAAATTTAAGACCCACTCCTACCTTAGATCCATATTGGGTAACTTGGTTGTGGATCTTTCTATCCAAATTTTCAATCAACTCTATGATAGCAACTTTATTTTCAATAATTTCAAGCCTTTGCATCACATGTTCCAAAGTTAAAGTAGTTCCATTAACCAAAAGAGGTGGTGGGCCAAAAAAAATCTATCATAGCATTATAAGAATCAAAAGTATGGCTACCCAAGAAATTTCCTCCGGTAATGTTGTCAAGAATATAACTATTCCAAGGCGTGATGCGTACATAAAATGCAAAAAATAACGGAAGTAGATTGCTTCCTAGTAGATCTATTTTGCGCATTGCAAATTCTGTACCAAGCATCTTTTATATTTTCTCCCTCCCGTTGTTTAATATTAAGAAATTCATTCTCGGGAGACAAGGGAGTAGATAAGGGACTAGCCATAACAACGAGGCAAGCGAAAAAGAGGCAAACGGAAAAGAGAGGGCGAATAAAACGGCAAGGGTGAAGTGGGGGAGAGGAAAACGAGAGGCAAATGGCAAATAATGTAATGCGAAGGATAAGAGTTGTGATGGGTACTTGGTATGTCTTGACTTGGCGTAGATCTCCCCGGCAACGACGCCAGAAATCCTTCTTGCTACCTCTTGAGCACTGCGTTGGCTTTCCCTTGAAGAGGAAAGGGTGGTGCAGTAAAGCAGCGTAAGTATTTCCCTCAGTTTTTTAGAACCAAGGTATCAATCCAGTAGGAGACCACGCGCGAGTCACCTCGTACCTATAGACACAAATAAGAACCTCGCAACCAACGCGATAAAGGGGTTGTCAATCCCTTCACGGCCACTTGTAAGAGTGAGATCTGTTAGAGATGATAATAATAAGATAAATATTTTTGGTATTTTTATGATATAGATTGAAAGTAAAAGATAGCAAAATAAGGTAGATTGGGAACTTGTATGATGGAAAATAGACCCGGGGCCATTCGTTTCACTAGTGGCTTATCTCAAGAAAGCATAAGTATTATGGTGGGTGAACAAATTACTGTCGAGCAATTGATAGAAAAGTAAATGATTTTGAGAATATCTAGGTATGATCATGTATATAGGCATCACGTCCGAGACATGTAGACCGAAACGATTCTTCATCTACTACTATTACTCCACACATCGACCGCTATCCAGCATGCATCTAGAGTATTAAGTTCATAAGAACAGAGTAACGCCTTAAGCAAGATGACATGATGTAGAGGGATAAACTCATGCAACATGATATAAACCCCATCTTATTATCCTCGATGGTAACAATACAATATGTGTCGTTTCCCTTTCTGTCACTGGGATAGAGCACCGCAAGATTGAACCCAAAGCTAAGCACTTCTCCCATTGCAAGAAAGATCAATCTAGTAGGCCAAACCAAACTGATAATTCAAATAGACTTGCAAAGATAAACCAATCATACATAAAAGAATTCAAAGAAGATTCAAATATTGTTCATACATAAACTTGATCATAAACCCACAATTCATCGGATCTCGACAAACACACCGCAAAAGAAGATTGCATCAAATAGATCTCCAAGAGAATCGAGGAGAAAATTGTATTGAGATCCAAAGAGAGAGAAGAAGCCATCTAGCTACTAGCTATGGACCCGAAGGTCTGAAGTAAACTACTCACACATCATCGGAGGGGCCATGGAGTTGATGTAGAGGCCCTCCGTGATCAATGCCCCCTCCGGCGGAGCTCCGGAAAAGGCCCCAAGATGGGATCTCTTGGGTACAGAAGGTTGCGGTGGTGGAATTAGATTTTTGTGGTGCTCCTGGATGTTTGTGGGGTATATGGATATATATAGGAGGAAGAAGTAGGTCGGTGGAGCAACGAGGGACCCACGAGGGTGGAGGGCGTGCCCCCCTACCTTGTGGCCTCCTCAATTGTTTCTTGACATCCACTCCAAGTCTCCTGGATCATGTTTGTTCCAAAAAGAACGCTCCCGATGGTTTCATTCGGACTCCGTTTGATATTCCTTTTCGGCGAAACACTAAAATAGGCAAAAAATAGCAATTTTGGCTGGGCCTCCGGTTAATAGGTTGGTCCCAAAAATAATATAAAAGTGTAAAAATAAGCCCATTAACATCCAAAGTAGATAATATAATAGCATGGAGCAATAAAAAATTATAGATACATTGGAGAAGTATCACCAACGCATGAGCAGGAAATGTAAAAAATGAAGAAAAATGTTTCAATTTGGATGGGCCAATACCATAAGTGCAAAGTAGGCCCTATAGCAGGCTCGCAGCCCAAACGAGCGCCTCCCATATCGATCGACAGGAGGAAAAATCCCAATTCATTCGCTCCAGCCTCTAGTCTGGTTCGCTCCTAACCTAGCCGCCGCTGGACAGACCGACACAGCACTTTCTCGCTCCCTCATTGGAGGGCGGTCGCCGGGCTTCAAGCGAACGGAAGGACATGAAGATTAAGATCCAACTCTGGGCGTAGCCTGGGTGGGAGGCAGCGGCTGCAGCACGGGCATGGCATCGAGCTTGCGCAAATGGACAGTCGCAGCTTGCAAGAGTAGCATGCGCAACGAGCAGGTACATCACATCCCTGATTATATCTAATTCAACTCTTCAATTTCTGGCCAATAGTTAGACATGACGGTTTTGTAAAATTGTTTGTATGTAGGGAATCTATGTGAAAATGAAACCAATTTCTACTTATTTTATAACTCCCCCAATCAATAATGAACTGACTGAATCGGATGTATCTAATCAAGTTTCTGGTGCAAACATCCAAGCTCATGTTGTTCTTGAGCCTGAAGTGTCTAATGAACAAACTGCTAATGAAGGATTTTATGCCAACATTTTACATGCTCCTGGTGATTAACATATATTGTCTAATGAGGGATCTAATGCAAGCATTTTGCAAGCTCCCATTGAAGGATTTAGTGTGTAATGATGATCTGCTATGTTGAGAGAGACATAGAGATTTGCAGGCATTGATGACAAGCCAATTATAGCATTTTCATGGCTTGAGGAAACATCGAGGCCATCTACTAGAAAGTCCCCGTATCATGACAACATAACATAAATACTTTTCTAATATATTGTTTGAAACTATCGGCATACTTGTGCAGGATAGATATATTGATATGCAGTTTGCACACTGGTTATAGGTGCAATTACACTTCAATATTTTTAGCCAGAGAACGAATAATTCAAGCAGGTACAAACCATGTTTGTAGTCCTTGTACACCATGTTGCATTTTGTGTTTTTTGGTGCTTGCATCATTTAGTGTTTATAATCTGAACTACTTTGGATCATTAGCTGGTTTTCAATGCATGTAGCTTCACATTTCTCAAGTTATGTTGATTTCCAGAGTGCAAGTGCCTTCGTATTTTTTAAGTTAAATGTTCACCCCTGGTAAATTGAATTCGCGGATCCGCCAGTGCACACAAATGCCAGTACGAATTACATGAAATGCAGGGACTTACGCTAGCTCGTTGTCTAGGCTCACTGCAGCTCTGCTTGCGCTTGGGATGTTCCATGTACAAGTCCATGTTACCACTTGCTTGGATGTGCATGCCTTGTGCTCCTTGCATCCTCCTCTGCATTTTTGACACGGCGAATGGTTGATCAAATAAGAGGAATCAACCTTGCTGTTGTACCGGAAGACAGATACTTACAAGGTTATACAGGTGTGCAGGATGTGTACCAGATCCCGTAGCACCGTCGTGCTTCGCTAAAAATGGATTTGCTTGTTTCAGATGATATCTCCAGAAGAAATAAGAGTTAAAGTCAGAGTTGCATAGGCGTGTAAGCTAAGAGAGCAGTGAAAGTATATACAAACATCGTCGGAACAGTGCACAAGGGAGTGATGTGTGGATACCTAGTTCGGGCTGGCGTTTGGGCATGCTCGCCTAGCTAGAGTGCGGGTCACTTCAGAGCCGTTGAGGGTGATGTATTGGCATTGGCTGGCCACGCACGGATGCATATCTTGAGTGGCAGAGGAGAGCTACGATGTGGTGGACGAGACCGTTGGTGAATCCCCAGCGGCCTCGTGGGGCGGAGGTGCGACAATGTGCTCGATGAAGTAGCCCCGGTGAGCTGGGAGACAACGTCGGTGAAGCGCACCTGATGCGGTGGAAGTCGGTGTCCGTGAGGCACGTCAGTTGCGGCGGTCGACGTTGTCGGTGGACCACCCGGTGCGGTGGACGAGGGCGTAGATGAGGTAGCTCCGATGCGGTGGTGAAGCGCGACCGTCGTCTCAGTCGTCGCCATCCGACATAGAGGTGGGGAAAGAGACGAGACGATGGGCGATTTGAAGTTTTCTTGGGTTGGCGGCGAATTAGGGATTTGAGCAATCTAGGCGCGGAAGGGGACGGTGGAGAAGGGAGATTTTACAGGGCTGGAATTGGGGCCGCCAGATATTTCAATCCGAAACGTGGAAGCACGAACTTATTTTGTCGCCGTCCTTTTTTTCATTTTGAATATGTACTGTGAGGCAAAGCCCCACAGCCCTTTATTAAAATCAAACAAATGTACAAAAAGAACAGAAGGAGTATATACAAGAGCTAAGAAACTAGTCTACAAAGCTAAAGTACGAGACTACAAAAACCTACCTGGACTAATTAGGCTAAAGCATTTATCCAAGCTTTAATCTTGATGCTGCTATCCTCCTTGAGCCTATGAGATAGAAGTGTGAGATCATGTACAAAGTTAGACCTCCAAGCAACAAAAGTAGTTCTCTCCCCTCTAAAAGTTCTACCATTCCTGAGGATCCAAATGTTCCAGGCAGCCGTCAGCATTACTTCAAAGAAGAAAGTATGCCTGAAACTTGATCTAGTAGGTTGGATACATTGCAAAATATCCGGCCCTCTTGACCAATCAATAGAAAGGTAGTTCCAAACCCTCCGACTGAAATTGTAGTTGAAGAACAAATGCAGCCTATCCTCATATGAAAATTCTGGATAGATAACACAAAGATTATCATCCAGAGGGGATCTCCAGTGCCTGCGGATCAGAAGGTCCTTGGTGTTAAGCCTATCAAAGAAAAGTTACCAGCCAAAGACTTTGATCTTCAAGGTGCATCTGATTTTCCACAACCATTTACACGGTTGAATTGTGGGCAAATGTGAGTGCATCAAGGTGTAGAAACTCTTGGCTGAGAAGGCAACAGATTTGCCCGGCCAAACCCAAACATCTGGTATGTTAGTGTCCCTGTCCAAGGCCATTATCCAATCATCTAGCACATGCAACTCCTGAGCAGCCTCATGAGACAATGGCAATAAGAACATTGAAAAAATATCCTATGGTATGAGGAATTCATGCACTCAAACCTTGTCATTGTTAACAAAGGAAAATAACCTTGGCAGTCTCCAACATAAAGGTCTAGAAGATCCACCAATATGCCAAGCATCAGTCCAGAACAGAGCATAGTCACGCATGTTGATGTGCACTGAGGCAATGTGTGTGTACACATCATGGAGCTTGAGGATATCTCTCCACCAAAAGGAGCCCACTAGGGTTGTAGCATGTGGGACACCATCAGCATAATAACTGTTCCAGATGAGGGACACCCATGGTATGTCAGCCTTATTATAGAATTTATGCAAATGCTTGAGTAGGAGCCCTTTGTTTTGGATGTTTAAGTTAATCACCCCAAGACCTCCTTTCTCTTTTGGCCGGCAAACTAGATCCCAAGCAACCAAAGATTGCTTGGGACCATCAGAACTCCCCCTCTAGAGGCATTATCTAAAGATTCTGTCCAACTGTTTGATAATACCAGGTGGGATTTGCAAGCTACAAAGAAAGTAAATTGGCATAGAAGTCAGGACCGAAGTTAGGAGTTGCAAACGTGATCCTTGATTGAGCATGCATGAGCTAGCAGTCAGACGTCTCTCCAAAGTGTCCACTAAAGGCATGAGATCAACAATCCTAGGTCTAGTGGTTCCAAGGCGCAGCCCTAGATATGTAAAAGGGAGTTGGCCAATCCTGCAGCCCAACAGAGTAGCTAACCGAATTGCTTCACCTTCCTCAATGTTGAGTGGGATCATTGAGGACTTTGCAAAATTGACCTTGAGACCAGTAGATTGTTGAAAGGTAAGCAGCATGTTCTTGAGAGCTACCAGCTCCTCATCTCTGGCTGACAGAAAGATAACAGTATCATCAACATACTGTATAATGGGGAACTCCTGGTCATGGGTGGGGATTGGGAGTGATAAGACACCCTGAGCCAGCATTTGATTAATGACAGATTGTAAAAGGTCAGCTGCAATTACAAATAGAAGAGGTGATAAAGGATCCCCTTGTGTGACCCCACATTTGCACTTGAACTTCTTGCCAGGGATGCCATTTAGCAACACAAAAGAAGACCCTGTCGAAAGGATCTCTTTGATCCAACCAATCCATTTATCATCAAAACCTTTGTGTTTGAGCATCAACAAAATAACCTCATGATTAACAGTATCAAAAGCCTTGGCAAAATCCAATTTCAGAATAACAATAGGCCTCTGGACTGTTTACATTAGTGTATATACTCAAAACTTCAAGCCAAACAGTCCTGGATTGCTCTACCCTTAAGAAAACCATACTGATTCTTATGGATGCAGTTTAAAATCACCCTTTGCAATCTATTAGCCAACAACTTGGTGAGAAATTTCAAGCAGGTGTTTGTAAGAGAAATAGGCCTAAAATCATCCGGCCCCTCAGGAGATAACATCTTAGGGATGAGGGTAATGAGAGATCCATTAATGTTTTCCAGAGAAAGTTTCCCTTCATAAAAGTCTTTGATCAAACTTAAGAAATCTTTCTCGATGATCGCCAACAATGCTTGACAAACATGCCATTAAAACCATCAGGTCCTGGCGCCCTATCAGTTGGCAACTCCTGCAAGACCTTTTTAATCTTAGCATCAGAGAAGGGAAGCAACAATTCCTCCAAACCAGGGATAGGCTGGATGAGTGTGCCCAAATCATAGCCCATTGAAATGTCCTGGGCTTGGCCCATTCGGTTTTTGAAAGAAGCCCAGAGGATTCCCGCCATTTGATCATGATCAGAAACAGAATCATCCATCCCCGGCGTTTTTAGACTAGCTATAGAGTTTTTCCTCATGCGCTCAGATGCCATGGCATGTAAAAATTTGGAGTTTTCCTCACCCACCTTGATGTACCTAACCGTACACCTCTGCTTCCAATAGATATAGTGGAGTTTCAACAAATGCTCATAATGCAGCTTGACTATTTTCCTGAAATTGAACTCAGATCTAACCAGTGGCCGTAACTCCTCCAACTTATCAAAATAGAGAATAACCTTGATGCATTCCATAGTTAACTTCTTAAGGTAAGAGAGGTTTTTACTCCAAACTCTTAAGTCATACCTGAGGCATTTAAATTTCCTAGTTAAAACTGCGGATGCAGAGAGATCAGAAAACACAGGGGCCTCCCAAGATTTCTTGACACACTCCATAAACCCTAGCATTTCAACCCAGTAATTTTCAAATCTAAAAATCTTGGACTTGGGGATTTTAGTGTCGATTGAAACCACACATGGCACGTGATCCGATGAAGTTTTTGCCAAAGGAAAGACAACTGTATTAGGGTAGTGAGAGATCCAATCAGAGGTTGTGAAGAACCAATCAAGCTGTTCCAAGAGAGGGATTTGCTGCATATTGGACCAAGTAAAGCTTCTACCCTTTATTGGCAATTCCAGAAGCCCAAGATGACCAATAATTTCATTAAAGAGAAAGATGTCATTTATATCTCCTCCTGGCAGATTTCTGTTATCTAGAGAGCGGATGAAGTTAAAATCACCAAGGAGCAACCAATTCTCATCCAAAGGGATAGTTAGGTGATATAACCAACTCACAAAATTGTCTCTAGGTTGACCATCACATGGCCCATACACAGAAACTAGAGTCCATCGTTCTGAGTTATGAACAGACTTAAAAGAAACAACAACACTGAAGTGCTGGACCTCCACTAGCTGCCCCTCAAAGACTGAAGAATTCCAAATCACCAAGATTCCACCAGAAGCACCAACAGAAGGAGAGAAAGCAAACTGATCAAAACGCCTAGGGTAGAAAGACCGAATCTTCCTAATGTCGAACTGCTCACATTTAGTTTCATGCAAACAAATTATGGAGCAGTGGCTCTCCTCTATCTTAGCTCTAATATCACGCTATCGAGTATCAGAATTCAGACCACGCACATTCCAGCACAACACATTCCAATTACGAAACGATGTAGTCTCCATAAATAACTAACAAAAGACGATAGAATCGAACTAAGCTGCTTAACAGTTCAGCTATAAGTTCCGCAGAGTAACACACAACCACATCAGACAAGTTCAGAGCAACATAAGACAAAAGTAAACCAAAAGAATAAACAACCAGATGTTTCCCTGGTCCCACCAAATAACTCTATAAATCACTCATCATGAGAACTCTTGTCTTGTGGGGCTTGTTTAGGAGAAGCCATAAGCTTCTCCACTGATAACTCCTGCGGAGCGATCCCAAGTGACGCACCGATTGCCTGCATTGTAGAGATGGGCGTCGGAGGTGGTAGAGGAGTGTCTTCGCCTGCATCCACGTCAAGCTTGAGCTTCTTGGCCTTGGGCGACGAAGAGGAGTAGGCTTCACAGGAATTGCAGAGGTGGGCTTCATGCCAGTCCTTTTTGCACAGCTGCGATTCATCCTTCTGACAAAAAAATCAGTCAACTCCTCAAAATCTGAACATCATGCTTGGAGCAACGAACTTGCCTTGGTCTCTTCCCCAAGGGCGAGGGAGTGACAGATGTGAACCGAAAGTCATCCTGGGAATGATCCATTGCTTGAGAGATAGGGTCCTGCAATTCATCTGGTATCTCTTGAAGAACAACAGAGGAACGTGGCTGTGTGCAGAAATTAGACTTGTAGTAGGCCAAGGATTACTAGCGTTGCTCCAAAAGAGGCGAGCTCATCTTAACAGGCAAGGGCGGGAAGCAAAGACCTGGCAGAAAGGCTGGAACATTTTTGATGAAGAACTCTGTCATCAAAGACTTGAAGGATCTTTCCCAAATCATTGCTAGCGGTAGCACCGGCCCATAGAACACCCTGACAATGCCCAGATTGATAGGATCGAGCGGGCCTGCTGGATGAACATGGACCAAAGGATGTTGAACTTCTTCCATGTCAGCATCATCATCAGAATTCATGGAAGGATTGAGGATCATAGAGTTGTGGTCCTGTATGATTGGGTCCTGTATAGGGTCTTGGGCGGGCTGGTTAGCATCCTCCCAAGGGCCCCAACCACCATCGTTGTTCAAGTTCTGTCCCCAGCCTGGCGCGTCATTGTGTCCTTGATCATTGCCAGGGGGCACCGCATTCCAACCCAAAGCAGGGTAAGGCGGCATGGCCCAGAATGGCTGAGGGGGAGCATTAGCACCTGGCATAGGATGTGGGTTGCCATCCAGGGGCATTGGGTCCTCATCTGCCGGAATCAAAGCCTCAACAAAGTCACCATCCAGGATATAGCAGCCAGCCGTCCAAGAAACTAGAGTACCACCCCAATTAGCAAATTCCTAAAAGTAACCAAGCATGGAACCAGCGTGTTGTTAGGGAACGAAGCACGAACCAAAGACCCGACCTTCCGACGATCTGTACTATTCCAGTAGTGGAACCGACCAAAGGTACTAACCATATCCGCAATGCACTGTGTATTACGATAATCCAGAGGAATGCCAATAAACATCAACCAACCCTGCCTATGTCCATGTAGAGCTTTGAAACCCTCTCCCTGGTTATGCAAAATAATGCTGACAAAGAACTCCTGACCATCCTCATCTAAACCCAAAGGAAAAGGCGGATGCAAAATGAAGGAGGCACGGACCACATGATCTTCCATCTTGAATAAACCAACTACTTGATACCAAGTTTGAGCAGAGAGGACAGGAAAATGCATGGTCTGAACTAAGAAGTTAAGCACCTGCTGTCGACGAGCACCAACCAGATGAGCCAGGGGGCAGGCTCCATGATTCCCACCATGTACTGCTCGTGCGCTCGGGGGAAGGGATCACCGGAGTGTAGTAGGTGCGTGACAGACGATCCGCACCACCATCCATAATGTCGAAGCCAGACGGGATGAAGCGGAAGGGATCGATCTCATACACCACCATTGGAGGAGGCGGGAAAGGATCAGAGCGTGATGCTGCTTGGTGATGTGTGGTTTGGGGCGGCGGGTGTGTCAATGGCAACAACGGCGGAGTAGCAGGAGCTGGGGTTTTCTGCTGGGGAGGCATTTGTTCTTGGGAAACCGAAGAGGCAGGAAAGGCAGAGTAACTTTTCTTCCTCTCATGATTTCCAAAGCTAGGTGATGGTACTTTGGGCACCCAGAGGGATAAGTCAGGAGCGTGGTTGGTGCAATCTTTTTTAATATGACCAGATCGAAAACAATTTCTGTACCGTATCGGGTTCGTGCCGGTCTCTGATGTGTGGCGCATGCCCAAACAATGCTGGCAGTCCCAATAACTTGTGGCTAAATCCTCTACCATCTCATTAAAACTCTATAGATCATTAACAATATCTTTCGGAGAGGGAAACTGAATCGCCGGCGAAGATGGGCTATCAACTTCATCATCCGATAGGCATATGGGCTGGGCACTAGAGCCCAAGGCCGTGACAAGGCCCAAAGATGAAATAGAAGGCAATATGGGTGAATCTGGACTTGCCGTGGCAGGTAACAACAGACCGCCCGAAAATCCGGACGTGCCGCATGCATGGGATAAACCCTGCGGGGAAGGCGGTAATGATCCAAACTGAATGACTGGGCACGCCGGCGGCGAAGATGCCGACGACGGAGAAGATACAGTAGCCGGCGAAGATGCCGACGACATGGAAGGAATAGCTTCATGCACAGAGACCACGTAACCTGCCTCGCGGACAGTTGTGACCTCATCTGACGTAGGCCCATAATTATAACCTTTTTTAGCCGGGTATTGCATGAACGTGGCAAATTGAATATGCTTGGAATACTTAGATCTAGCTGATTGAGAACGGACAGAAGATTTCCCCGGGACATGTTGCATGGCTTCCAAGCCTAACCTAGCTCTCCTCTTAGAGGGACTGCTCAAAGTCCACTCCTGATCACATTCAGATTGCCATACCCTAAATTCCTTTTCCCAATCTGGGCCACCATGACCCCAAAGATGAAAGAAACATTTGAATTGCGGGCAGACAAAACTCCTTTGATGCAAGATAAAAAAACCCAACTACTTTGCATGAAACACTGAAAGAGAAAAAACGATCATGCAGTTGAGATACCTTGAGAGCAGAACAATATCCACCAATGGCTGATTCAAGTGCCAAGCCCACATTGTCTTCGTCCAAATGGAAAGAATGTCGTGCAAATGAGGCCACCATAACGAAATGACCAGAACGATCCGTAGGATGGACCGTGCGGTGGAACAAGTGACCGATCTCATGCGCCATGTTCATCCCTGCAGAGAAATCCAAACCTAGGGAGATGGAAGCATGTACCGCCATTGAGATGACAACCAAAAGAGGGGGCAGACGACGCCGAACACGATGGCCGGATCCAATGAGCGATCCCACGGTCAGACTTAGAGATCGTCGGCGGTGAGTGGGCTAGGGTTTTAGGGTGGCGGCGGGCGGGCGGGTGGGTGCATGGTTTGCCGTGGGATGTCTGATACTTCCTCCCCGTCCTTTTTTTGGGGGGGGGGAAGGGAGGGGGGTTGGTGGGACGCAGCTTCGGTGCCTTGAAGGCACCTGCCTTTGGGTCACTAACATGTGGGCCAGGCACCTGTTGGGCCTACATGTCATAGACACAAAGGTAGGTGCCTTAAGGCACTGAGCATCGTCCGGGTGGGTGACTGGGTGCTAAGCCACTGTACGACACACGCGACCACCACGACACGACCCTAGTCTGCGTGGTGCGCCTACATTTGAGAGGAGATTTGAGAATGCAAACGAATCTTCTTTCATTTGCAAATGAATCTGTATGTATTACCATGCCCATGTTTTCCTTGCAAATAATTAGTCATTCGAAACGAGATACTATAAATTAATTAATGAGGAGTTATTTGAAAAAAACGAAATGGTATCCATGCTAACGTGGATTAGAGTGTGTGTCACATAATTAGTTATTCGAATTAGAGTGTGTGTCACATAGCGGTCTCCAATTCTAACGTGGATTTCGCATTTCACTGTATCCATGCTACTTTCTAATACAAATTCATATGTATATGATGAACACCATGGTAGTGAGAAAAATTTTAGATGGATTCAAACATATGACCTACAAAATAGCACAACAAATCGAGTCAATGTCAACTTCTCGAAACCTAGTATGATGCGAATTCGAAATAATTACCCATATGCATGGTCCTCAGTTCAAATCTTACAATGTACACCGAATTGAAACATCGATATTAAGTCTCGTACTATCTACATTCAAATGTTGTT
>NC_041382.1:525953285-525996126 GCF_002162155.2 Triticum dicoccoides
ATTGGTCAATCTTCCTCTCCTAACCACCTTAGGAAGCTATCAGTTTCCAACACACATTCATTCTTTCTCTCCATGTTTCGTTCTCTAACTCTCTCAACTACACAACCCCCTTTTTCCACTGTTACCAAATGTATTTACCTCACACACCCGCCATTGCACACCATGCCGAGCTCTCTCTCTCTCCCTCTCCCTCTCACCCTCTCGCGCTAAATACATGCATTGCCTATCTAGCCCCCAACCTCTCGTGCGCACGCACGCACGTTGTCTATCTAGGTCACTCCCTCGAGACTGTCTCACTCTTTCTTCCACACGGCGGGCAACACTCGCTCAATCTCGCTCTCTTTATCTGAGTCTCGTTTAACCTCGTTTTCTTTCACACACAAATGATATATCTCCTTGTTCGGGCCTCGATCGACACACTCTATACTCTCTCACGCAGATTGTCTATCTAGGACAGTCCATCCAAGTCGCTCCCACTCTTTCGACCTCATGGCGGGCCACGCTCGCTCAATCTCTCTCTCCCTCTCCCTATCTCTCTCTCTCTCTCTTTGTATGTCTCGATTTACCTCGCTCTTTCTCGCACAAAAACAATATATCACCATGTTTGAGCCCAATTCGACCTATTCACATTGTATACTCTCTCACGCACATTGTCTATCTAGGTCACTCTCTCCAGCCCGTCTCACTCTTTCGATCGCACGATGACCCTATGTGATCGATTGACCTTGCTTCCTCCCACGCACAAAATATATCTATACGTCTATGACTGGATCATCTCTCAAGCTCTATCTTATAGCCCTCACCCTTGCCAAAATCTCAATCGGACAATATCTCTCCAGAGCATATATATCTGTTCAATGGATGTCGGACCACACTCACTTTGTCTCTATCTATATGTCTCTTGATTGACCTCGCTTTCTCACGCCGTATCTTCCACACACTGAAGCTACCTCTTCATCCCTCACAAAGCTGGAACTATTTACATTGCGAGGGGCGCTCCAACCTTGGATTAATTTGTGTAGGCATTTATTCTGGTCGGTTTAGATTATATTTTTGTAGCATTCGGCCCACAACTACTCCAAACACCGTTGCAACCCCCGCAACTCCCCTAGTTGATTTCCCTCTGGCTCGGTCATCGCTCTCTCGCACGTCCTTTCTCGCCTTCAACGTCGCACCATGGTATTATTGCAAAAAACTCTGTTGTTCTCTTTAATTATTATAAATAAGCTACAAAACTACACACCGATAGTCCACTTGGAATGGAACAAATTTCGACCCACAAAGTAAAGTGCTACAAACTACACACTGAGGGGCCCACATGTCATGAAAAAAATTTGGACACATATACAAATTAAAAAAATAAAGGACGAGGATCGAACATGCGACCAAGGCCTTCAAGACGCACGTCAATAGGCAACATACGTAGAACAACAATGTTTGTTGTACCTCCCTTTGTTCATACAATGTTTTTATATTACCACAGCCTATTTAATGGATAACATGTAATATTATTTTTAGTTCTATTCACCTTCACTTAATGGTGGGTTCCATGTGTGCTCTCCCTCTCTCCTCCCCTTCTGCGTTTAGACGCACGGGCAAACACGAAGAACTCACGGGTGATGTTGCCGTTGACCATATCTGGACGCGTTCACAAGTTACGGCACCAGTTTCACGTACTAGCAGCACTAGTCAGTGTGTACGTGCAATGCACGTTAATTTGGAAGTATATTAAGTGCATTCAGATATTAAGTAGGATATTATTTTCGTGTTATTATGTGATTAGCACTATTTTTGGCATGAAATTAACTGCATGCTAAACGTGTTGAGCGCTCGACATTGAAGCACTCTAGTCATTGGATGACAAGGAATACATGTGGCTTGATGTTGTTTTATATTTAATTTGATATGGCTCTAGCAGAACATTTAATCAAACCATAGATTTCGTTCAGTCTGGCTCCGACTTCAAATATACGACGATTGATCTAAAATAAACGAAAATGATAAACATTCAGATTTTAAGCATGGCATTCCAAAAGTTTTTCATGGCAAATTTAGATTACGCGGCGGCGGGGGCGTCTTGCGGTGAGAAGCATCTCCTCTGTCGTGCTCTATGTGCCGTCAGGCCACTGACTGACGGTGATGGCGGCGCCTTGCGCTGTTGTTGGCGTACTCCTGGATGTTGGCCTAGCTTCAAGGAAGGCCAAAATATTCTGGACTTCGGAGCGAGTCAACTGGTGGGAGGAGGCGACTGGCGTTGGTGCAAGGAAGCGGTCGACGGTGGCTATCCATGCCGCTGAGGGGGGCACTGGCACCCGCGCGGGGACAGGCGCTGTTAACGGCGCGGCGGAGACATTCGTGTGCACGGGCACCGGCACGGGCGCGCATGTCAGTGCACGTGCAGGCGCATGCGCTGGCAGGTGCACGGGCACCGGCACGGGCATGCGCGTCTGTGCACGCGTAGGCGCATGCGCTGGCAGGTGCACGGGCGCGTGAAAGTCGGCGGGGACCTCGTGGAGGCATCAAGCTCGGCGACAATGTGTGGCTCCTAGCCCATCAATACCACGGGGATGAGCGCTGGCGCAGTCGGGGCGACGTGAGCCGGAACAGGAGCGGGGACAGGAGCGGCATCTTCCCGCAAGGTGGGTTCAAGCTCGTCCCAAAGCGCCTTATGTTCTTGAGACTCCGGCTGGGTGTCTTACTCAGGAAACTAGAAGACTAAGGGCAGACCATCGTGATGCGGCATGGCATACGTTTAGGCCAGGCTGGTTGGAGGTAGACGACATGAGAATCGAAAAGGAAGAGAGAAGATTGTAGCAATACCTGGTAGTGCAGGGTTGATTTTAAATTGTGGCGCCGACGACATTAAAAGTGGGAGCACTTGGGACGAAGGTGGGCAGCGGAGCCTGGTCAAAGGGCTCGCCTCCCGGTGAGCCTGCACACCGGTCTGCTCGCACGCCTCCCTGTCAGCTGGCGCAGCGGTCTGCTTGCACACCTCCCGTCGACTCACACGCTTGCTTGGACGGCACCTGCCTATGAGAAGCGGGACTCGTGGCGGCACGTAAATGCCCACGGTTTCAATAGTGAAAGAATTCGCCTTAATATGACAGGTGTTTGTTCCAAAATACCTTGGCTCTTCATTTGTGCAACTTGTCATAAGCAGCTTGTCTCAAATTGAAGAAAAAAATTACGAAGTAATATTTGTGCCATATCACGTGACCATGCTCAGTTTCAAGAATTTATGGTCCCTTTTGGATTTCCTGAAATTTAAGATCCAGGATTCGAAACAATATCATAACCTGCATCATGCAATAAATTTTCAAGCCATACATCTGTCCTGTTGTATTTCTTAAGAAATTATTTGGTCAAACATTTTGCTTAGTTAGACTTCAGACAAGTTATATATGCAGAGTAAAAGGATAATCCCTCCATACCAGTGCATTGCCTGATATATTAACTCAAGTACTAGGCACGAACAAACAGGATCAATTATGTGCTCATCTTGTAGTAGTAGTAGTAGTAGTAGTAGTAGTAGTAGTAGTAGTAGTAGTAGTAGTAGTAGTACTAGTAGTAGTAGTAGTAGTAGGCAATGCAGTTGACGGGTGACCTTGGCGAGCGGCGACCAAGGGAATTGAACCGTGCTCGGCACGGTAGGTAACATTGTCTAGTTACTAAAGCATCCCTCCGTTGTTCATCGGTAGTCATTATGGTCTGGTGACATGAGGGGAATTTCCTAGGGCTGCAATTCTGGCCGCCAGATATTTCGACTCGAAACACGGAGGCTCGACTAGTTGGGGTTGCCTAATGTGCGTACCACACATGCCACCAGAAGGACACAAGCCCAGTTTTTTTATTTTTTTATTTTTTTAGGATCAACACGAGCCAAGGTCTGGCTGGTACGCCGCTGGGTCCTACCATTCGAGAATACGAAAGGAACCTTTTAAATTGCCGAACGAATCTATGTGTATTACAATGCCTGTATTTTCTTTCCAAATACTAATCTCAACGTGGTAATTGATTTATGATGAGTTGTTGAATTAGAGTGAGTTTGTGATATAGTGATCTCAACATGGATTTCACATTTCATGGTATCCCTAGTATGTTTTTCAATGCAAATTCAAATTTGAAAGATGAACAATATGGAGGTGAGAAAACTTTGTATGTATCAAGCATATGACCACACACACATGAACACAACAATAATCCAATAAGTATAGTGCATCTATTTTTCCAACCCATGCATGTATGACACGAATTCAAAAATACTCCTTCTGTTCCTAAATATTAGTCTTTTAGAGATTTCAACAAGTGACTACATACGGAGCAAAATGAGTGAATCTACACACTAAAATATGTCTATATACATCCATATGTGACAGTCCATTTGAAATCTCTAAAAAGACTAATATTTATGAATAAATGGAGTAAAATATAAGACATGCATGTTCCTCAATTCAATATTTAACATGAACATGAAACTGAAACATGAATATTAAGTCTAGTACTCCAGTACATGCAAATGTTGTGTTTAATTAGGCGGAGCTGTGATTGTCGGGGGTCAACCCCTCGACCTTAGATAAAATTGTGAAGCTCTATTTAGGGTTGTTTAGATTATACTTGTCCCCACCCTCCAAACCACCCATTTGTTGTGCACCCCCACCCTCCTCCCCAGGAGAATATCATGTGCCCCCATACCTTAGATGCTATATGCCGATACGACTTGCTTGGAGCTTGTAGATCTAAGATATAGCAGCTCACATGTTGTCTTAATATTTTTACAAGAAACCTTGATGAGTTTGAGACTTGCACACAATTTGTACAAAAACTACTCAGATGCCCTTGGATCCCATATCCAACAACCTCGAAGCTCGTATCACCGTAGCATCTAAGATGAAGGAGGACATCATATTCTCCTGTATGTAAGAATATCATGTGCTAGCACACCTTAGATGATTTGGTGATACAAGCTCTTCGGAGCCGTTGGATTTGTGACCCAACACCTCCTCGGTGGTTCGAATGCTTTTTTGCAGAAAACCCCCAAAGAGTTCGGCCACTGCTTACAAGCACAAAAACTACTTAGATGCCCTTGGATCCCATATCCAACGACCTCGAAGCTCGTATCACCGTAGCATCTAAGATGAAGGAGGACATTATATTCTCCTGTATGTAAGAATATCATGTGCTACCACACCTTAGATGGTTTCGTGATACAAGCTCTTTGGAGCCGTTGGATTTGTGACCCAAGACCTCCTCGGTGTTCGAATGTTTTTTTTGCTGAAAAGCCCCCGAAGAGTTCATCCACTGCTTACAAGCAAAAAGACTGCTCAGATGCCATTGGATCTTAGATCAAACGACCTCGAAGCTCATATCACCGTAGCATCCGAGCTGCGAGAGCACCTTATGTTTTCACGCACGGGAGAATATGAGGTGCTCCCGCACCATAGATTCTATGGTGATACGAGTTCACGGAGATCTATCGGCCCACAGTAGGAGGTTTGAATGTTTTTGCAATGTACGGCTGAGAGAGTTTGGGAATTGCACAGAAAGTACAAGTACTACGCATGTGCCATCTGATCACTGATCATACGACCTAGATGCTCATATCACCGTAGCTGGTAATTAAGGTACGGGGATAACCTAATATGAGCAACGGGGAGCCGTTGGATCCAAGATGCAGCGGCACGCACGAGGACTGAATGTTTTATTTGCAAAAAAAACCTTTTGAGACATTGGAAATTGTGCATAATTACAAAGACTACTCCCAAGCCATTGGATCTCACTTCCAACGGTGTAAAAACTCGTATCACCATAGCATCTAAGCTGCGGGGTGGATGTGATATTCTATGCCACTGTCATTTTTGTTCTAAACTTGCAAAATACGTGTAACTCGTGCCGTTACTTGTCTAACCGCGCAAAGTGTTTGTTCCAAAAAACCATCCTACACTAAAATATCGGAACAACACATGGGGGTCCCACTTGTCATTAATCAAATTTGAACCTAAAACTAAAAAATCTGAAAGACGAGATTCGAACTGGCAACCTGGACTACAAACCGTAAGTCGATAGCCTGAAACAACAACAGTTGCTGGCTTTATCCCATAACTTGATTTTATACAATATTACGTTGAGTAGAGTAGAGGGAGTGCCTCGTCAACACGTGCATGACCATTGACTCACTTACTGATGGGTCCCAGGTCTGCGATCTCTCTCTTCTCTCCATCGTCTAACCTTTGCACGGGCACATACGAAGAGCGGCGCTAGCTTGCCGTGGTGTTATTACAACTAAAAAACGCTTGGAAAATAGAAGAATCGCCTAGAACAAGAGACGTTGTGGCTGGTCGAGACGGAGCTAACCACACCTATCCTCCGTGCCACGTTAGCATGATGAAGCTATGTGGCTAGTGGGGTGTTTTCGACCGACTGGCTGGGTCCCGAGGTTGAACCATAGGTACTACGTCTGATACAATATATTTTTACACGCACATTCCTCCATGCCGAGACATGGCACACCCTACCGCGCGGTTTCGGGGTCCTGCCGGGTGGTGGACGCATATATACTTCCTGGCATGGGACGCCCTACCACGCGTTTTCGCTGAATGAAGTAAACGATTCGTCAAATCATGAAATACCACCTTTCCCGCCGAGTACATCAGTGAAGCACGGTGGCTAGCTAGTTGGGCTAGTTCGACTGATTAGCTAGGCCGCCGCCACATTTGTCTTTTCACCCTTTTTTATCTACTTGCCGGCACATAAATTTAAATGTCCACCGTGGCGGTGTTCTGGTGTTTTGGTGTGGCGGGATTTTTAATTTTTTGATTGACGGGAGCAGGCGCGGCAGGATTTTTTATTTTATGATTGACGGGAGCAGGCACGGCAGCAATTAGTCACGATGAATCCGCCTATAAAACCCATTGCTCCTTGATGTGAGAAGTCGTCGACTGGTGTTTTACCTTGGTGAAAACCAAAATATTCCCCGCTCCTCGGCTGGCTCCCTCCGCCTTCCCGTAGATTGCATTGCCTTTTAGCCATTTCGCCCCCTGCATCACCAACGTCATGCGCCTCAAGAAGCAGAGGGACTTCGATGGTGTTTAGGCGCCCTCTTCATGGGCATGTCCATGTCTCGGCGCAATATGACTGTTGGATCAAACTCAGACGGTGCAGATCAGTCACTATAGCACAAAGCGTGTGGGTGTGTTTGGTTGCATTCTCATGTCAATATAGTTGTTTCCTCTTCATGTATTTGAGTTAACCTACTAGTGTGGACTCATGCACCCTTCATGCACTCTGCCAAACACCCAAAAGTGGGTCAAGAAGGGAACTTTTTCTCCCATCCCGTGCACCCTTCATACACCCTGCTTAACACTATTCGTGCTTCATATGGTTCATGTTTCGTGGAGTACTGTAGCACTGTACTCTCCGTGTGCTATAGACCTAGTTCTATTAACATTGATCTCACCGTTCATTCTCGACCGGACAGTCAAAAAAGCGGTACTATGTTACGACACTACTGTTCATATCGTTGACATGCGCACAACATCATTTGTTGTCGTCATATCTTACTACACTAGCAACAAGATTATGTAGTACTGACGTATGAACCACTATGCATGCCTAGTAGTAGGAGCACTGTGTATGTTCAAGTGGCTATCGTGTTTCGCACTCCATCATCATAAGAGTGGAAACGCTTGCTGTAATCATTTTTTTCTTCAGAAAAATAGTGGACACGCTCTACCGTGCGGATCCTCCTCCAGCCATGCACTAAATTACTCACTTTCACCGACGTGTGGGACAGCCAGCATCAGGGTTCACCACCCATGCACTAAATTACTCCGTACTAGAGTGACGGTAGACTACCCCGATCGAAGCGCTGCAGTAATGCCCAATGAGCCGTCAAATCACAAAACCCCCTCCTTCCCAGCAGTAAGTTGGACGGCGAAGCAACCATCATTTCACTCTTCTCTCTCAGCTTCCTCTCTACCCAACTCGCTTCTCCCTCATCTTGTTCCTCATTTCTTCAAGAAAACCCCGACCTGCTTCTGCCATTGTTCTTCTCTCCCAAAGAAGGAAAGGTGAGAGCATCAATGGTGTTGATTCTGGCCAAGGCCCGGTCTTGCAACCCCAAGACTGATCCTATAACTCCCTCTCTATTCTTCTTTTGGGTTTGTGATTATGGTTTCTTTTCTTTTATTTCTATTTGATAGTTTTTTGATGGACGCTGGAGCACCGGCCGAAGTGATGTCTATGGCTCTGACCAAAACCATCGAGGCTCATGGTACAAAGAAGCGCAAGCACCCCGCCGAGACTACCGCAGACAAGCTCAAAGCCATCGCCCTGTCCAAGCCCCCCTCTCCGGGATCCCTCATTAAGTAAGTCCAGGTAATATCTCTTCTTAACGATATTTTTCTTGATCTTGATCATGTTTTTTCATCTAACACGCAGTACTAGTACTAGTAGTACAACTTTCTAGGTGATCTTGCATGTGATTTTTGTGTGTCAAATGACGGTTCTACATTCCTCTTTTGACCAAAACATGCGAGAGGTTGACACTGATTTCTTATAGATTAATTTCAACTACTCGCTCTGTCCCAAATTTCTTGTCTTTGATTTGTCTAGATACAGATGTATCTAATACTAAAATGTGACTTGATACATCCGTATCTACACAAATCTAAGACACGAATTTTGGGACGGAGGGAGTACTTTATGAACATTAATGCTACCTTTGAAGAGGGTATATTTGCCTCCGTAACTTGTGTTATGAATGCTGCAAGTAATCACTCTGGACTCATGCCTTTGAAGACATGTTCTAGTGTCTTTGTTCACTCATTTCTGTGTGCATATGTAGTCATATATGGAGTATAATATCGAAAATCATCTTATATTTCTGAACGGAGGTAGTACTAAATATATGGTTTCTATTTGAATTAGAACCCGGTCCACGGTGGAGATGAAGTTCTCAAAGTCATGTCGTGTGAACTGGAAGACCTGAGGATGAGTTCTACTGCTAAACTATCCAGCTGATGTGTCCTTGTCGCCACGTGTCCTGAACTAGTGTTTTCCTGTAGCATTGTTGTCAGGCGTGTTCTCGAGGCTGTACTTGACCACAACAATTTCCTGGCTGTGCCTTCGATTACGAAGGGTGTGGTTCTTGTAAAGCTTCCCAACAAATCTGATGCGGCATTTCTTCTTCATCATGTTTATGAGTGGAAAGACCACTCTGTTAGGTTCTCCAAGGTTGACGAGATGGTGATGGTGCATGTAGACATCTCTCACGAAGTCCATGGCCTAGTCAGTTATGCGGGGTTCATTCCGTAGGTCGGTGGCAAGAAATAGTTTGCAGAGTATAATTAGTGCAACTTTGCTTGTCTGTAGTAAGTACTATTGTTCAGTACTTGATTTGTGTTTGTGAACCCTGTATTGTTTATTAGTACTGCCGCTTTTGGTGTGTGGTCAGTCCTAAGAACGGTCTATGTTAATGTCTGTCCACTCAATTCAGTCTGTATATTTTGAAGTATCAAGATCATATTTTTTGTGAGGACAGTTTATCAATTATGGTTACACTCCAATATCATTGCAGGGTTTATCGCACCCACCGGGATATCTAGTCCCATGGATGTTCGCTCCATACAATTTGTCACGACCTTTGGACTGTCCTGCTTGTGGGAGTAGGCGGGGCCCCTGCATGCCACCCGTAGTTGGACGATCAATCTTCTGTTTAGTACTTTAACATAGTGATTTCCTGGTAAGGATTCACTCGTGTCACATCAAGGAAATCTTACTGATTTACTCTCTAAATCTTATTGATTTAATGTCATGTTTTCTTTCTTTTCCTGCAATTTTATGATGCAGGTTTTGCCATGTGACATTCATCACACAATAAACCGTTTGGTTTGCTCTATGATGGCTATTTTTGCAGGTTTCACTTCTTATGTCGTGTCAGTAACGAAGGCACTGTCCATCACTTATATTACTGGAAAAAATTGGATCAGTTGGTTGTCTGAGTACAAGTTGAATCCCTATGGGACGTTGATGCTTTGCCTGGCCCAAGCATGAACCAAATGCTTTAGCACACACAAGCCTGGCAGGCAGAAATATTTTACATCTCACATCCACACCAGGCAGTACCGGCCATCAAGGCATGAGGGTCAGGTCACGAACCAAACTGACCAATAAAGTTTGAGAGAGATTGAGGAGCCCTGATAAGGCTGAGTGGTGCATCAGATAGCTGAGAGGGGGAAAGAGATATTCCATCCGCTCGATAATGAAGTGCATGTAAATTTTTTAGAAGTCAAACTTTGGAAACTTTGATCAGGTTTACGCAAATGTTATTTATATCTACAATACCAAAGATACATCATACAAAACTACATCTCATGGTGATTCTAATGGCATATGTTTGTCGTACTAGATGTAATTCTTTTTCTCCACGTACATGGTCAAACTTTGTGATGTTTGACTTTTCATTAAATCTATATGCTATGGACCGATGAGAGTGCCTTAGTCAAGACAGATCAAGTGCGTGCGAAGGAGAATGAGTAAGTGTGCCAAAAGAGTATGTGTGTGAAAGAGAAAGTGACAACAAATGATAAATTAGAGAGAGTGTATGTTTTTTCGTTTCTTATGCGAACATATCACGCATGCATCTCCGAGATGGAAAAGCGAGGCAAGGAGATACACGAAGATAGCTAGTGTGTGATTGTTTGCAACGGAGAGAGACACCCCTGTAGCACATGTGCAATAGAGGTGTGGCCAACAAGGAACAAAGGTCGAGACAGACACTTGGATGGCATGGACGCATGAGGAGGGAGAGAGGGTGTGTTTGTGATAGAGAGATCCCGTCGAGATCGTGAGGGGACTATATGGGTGGGAGATCGAGGGAGTGCGTGTGTGATAGAATGATGCCCCGAGAGAAACCAAGATAGACCATGCACATGTTTGTGATGGAGACTAAGATTAGCTAGTCATATACATATAGGGGGGGGGGACTGCGTGTGCCTACAATTGAGTGAGAGACCATCATACTTGGCTAGCTGGGCATGAGATTGTGTGTGTGCGCGTGTGAGATGGACAGAGAACGAGGGGGAGAGATAGAGTTTTAGATGGGCCTATCGAGTGCGAGTGAGATATGCATGTGTATGTGTGACCCAGGTGGATGGAGAGTTTGAAAGAGGGGGGAAGAGCTCCGAGACGACATAGTGGTGCGTGAGAGAGTTATAGGCAAAGAGCCAAGGAATCTGTGTGCGTACGACGAGTGCACCCAAGATATCTAGCTTGGACTAGCTAGAGTATCATACATAGTGTCCGAGAGAGACCTATAGATGGTGTATATATGCATGCGAACTAGAAAGACCCCCCCCCCACACACACACACAAAGAGAGAGAGAGAGGGAGAGAGAGAGATGGAGATGGAGAGAAAGGGAGAGGGACGAACAAGGTTTTTGTGTCGGATGCGTGCGACAGAATTGAAGATTGTCAGCGAGAGAGAGAGAACAGGAGTCCGGGAGAGGGGGAGGTCGCATTTTATGCATCAAAGACTGATATAAACCATGTTTCGATATAAACTTGCATTCAAATATTTAAATTGGAGAACATGTTGTCTGCAGTCCACACATGAACGGATATATGCGTATATCAAACAAGTTCATTAATTTGACTTTCAACATGTTCATGGAGTAGTATAATACTGTACAACATGCTACTCGATTGAGGTGTTCAATTTTGGATTTAGTTCACTATTTTGACCCACTGAACGAGCTATTTCATTGAATCGAGATATTTAATTTTGGGTTTGATTCGCGTTTTTGAGTGGGTCAACTATTTGTCATATAGTAAATCGCTAGCAACGAGCATGTAAAAACACATTACTCCCGAGCATCATCTCTCCATCTAAAAAAGAGGTGGCAAGCTAATATTTCAAAATTTGATCCGAATCGACTTGGTAAGGTAGACGTGGATGCTCGTTCTCCCAAAATTTGAACGAATTGTTAAACATCCTCTCTGCTCAGTGGAATTCGCCCGAGCAAATAAATGGGAGATGCAAAATTACCGTCCTATGTGGGACACACATCAATTGGCTCGTTGTACATCGAGGGTAGGTTTGTAACTTCATCCAAGCGCGCCTTCTCCTCGGCCGAAATGACATGTGCCGAATAATTCATAAACCATGGTCGGCAAAACACGCTCTCCTCGCCCGAAATAGCTCGAGCCCACTATCTCAAAACACGCTCTCCTCGCCAGAAATTGCTCGCGCCCACTATAGTTCAAACACGCCCTCCTCGCCTGAAATCGCTCCCGCCCAGAGAAGCAAAGTTACTCTACTATCCCCGACCCTCAGTACACAGACCCAAGACGAGAAACCTATAGGCAAGGGTAGAACTGTAACTCCCCCTCACATTTCAGACAAATGCATCCGTAAGACATGGTTCCACTCCCCTCCCAATTTCCCCCGCCCGCCCCCATTCATACCTCGTGGGCGCCAAATCACCTTCTCCCCGGGAAGCTCCCTTCTCCCGAGCCATGAAACCTCAGCCCCACCTCCATGGTGCCCCCACCGCACCAATTTCACAGCTACCCTCCTCCGTAATGTCGGAGACGCTGTCCATTTGCCGTCGTGCACTGGGTCGTGCGCCTCTTACTCCGTGTTGCTGGTGCTGCCTCGATGACGGCCGCGTGAACCGTACCGGAGCCGATTCACCCCCGCCGTTGTTCACGGCAGCGGAGCGGCTCCAACTTTGGATCCGTCCAGAGTCCCGACGCTGCTTCGGCATAGCCGTCGACCATCGCGACATCGCTCTTTCCCTGCCACCGGTCGCCACCGCAACCGCGCCGGCCTCACCGACTCGGCAGCTGGACCTGCCTACTTCACCATGCCGCCAGATAGGTCGCACCTTCATCTCAAATCACTTTATTTAGGCATCAGCTATCTGAATTTTTATTCTGGGCCAATCGATTTGCAATGGGAAGCAGCACCCCTCGAGGCGGCGGAGCTCCTAGGCTACCGGTTGGCTGGGGTCTAATGTAAGGGTGCAGGGCCGCAAAGTTCGCCGCAGAAGCAGCGCTTAGATGGCTATCTTTTAGAGTTTCATGGGTTGAAGGTACTGCCGTCGACGGATTTGGATGACAGGGAGTCTTTGTGGATTGGCCCAGGGGCGGCGCAACCACGGCAGTGCGGTGGGGCGGGGAGTGGGGTTTTGGCCGGGGCCATAGACGATGGAGGCGGGCTGCTCTGCCGTTGGTCGCTGGCTCTTCGGGGAAGATTCCAAACAGTGTCAGGCGGGAGGCACAACACGGCCAGCCACCCGGCATAGATCGGACAGTAATAAAATAAAACAAAATCGTGTGACCCCAATTTAGTCTTCAATCAACAGACGTGTGACCACTCTTGTACCTTGTTGTTGATCTCTTAGTGTATTTCTTCAGATCAAAGAGATATGTCGTTCTTAACATTATGCATTATCTGCATCTTCATACACACCATCTTACGACTCACCGCAGCTGCTCCAACAAGGGAAGCATACACCAGAAGGGAGCTATAGTCCCCACTCAACAGTTCCCTGCATCGAATGCGCATGCCCGACATGCAAAGCCACAACAACTGCAGGGCCATCCACAAGTCAGCACATGATGCTCACTCCTATGGATGGCAGCCAGATAGGTTGTACCCTCATCTTACTTGTGTGCAACATTTATGGCTTTGTTATTCATCTAAGAATGGAAAATAGATCAACACATTTCACTGTATATTCATGCTGATATCGTACGGGTCTTGTTTAGGAGTTAACGATGTTCCATAGTTCAGCTAAGATACTTGTTCTTTAGGTAACACTGTTCCATAGTTATCATCCATCAGCCAATGCTATCCCACACGCTGTTGATTATAGTATTATACCACTTCTAGTATTTCCTATGTTGTTCTTTAATACTTTTGTGTGCCATCTATTTAATCTTGAGTACAAACGATACATACTCTATAGCTTTCATCTGTGTTCTCCCTTTAGTTTATGAGACCTGTTGCTGCTAGTTAACCACAGTCCTACTATTTATGTCGTCTCCTACAGGCACTCATTACATAAATCTAACTAGTTGTCTTCCATGCATGTCAGATGTAATTGCACACACTAATATATCCACAAGAACCTCATGGAGCAATGTAAAGGACAATAAAATTGATGTCAATGATACCCAATATGATGGAACATGTAAAGGCAGTTCTTTAGAAGACTTGCAGAAAGATGATGAATCCTCTTCACCCCACAAGGTCCTTGCTCTAACTTGGCCTGTGATATGGGTACAACATGCATATAATGTCCTGGAGTGTATCCACTCTATTACAATGCCATGTGCTTAGCATGCTGATCATGCATGTAAATATGTCATGCCTTCCTGTTTTTCAGTACCTATTCCATTCATGATAACATGTTTTCAAATTTAAGTACTGTCATTCTACTCTATCGCAATGCTATCTGCTTAATTTGGACATCATGCTTCCGAATATCTTATGCGTTGTTATTCATCAGTATGTACTTCATCTGTCTACCATACCATGTTATTTTACATTGAAGTGCTGTTCTAGTGCTCTGTTGCAATGCCATCTTATTTTCCCAATCATACACGTGTATGTTGCCTTAGTTATTTCTGTATGTATTCCGCTAGCATACAATTTTACATTCAACTAGTGTTTTTTTGCTGTGTTGTCATGTCGTATCCCTAGCTCTTACATCACACTCCCTCCGTACGGATTACATGTTGCCGAAATGGATAAAAAAGGATGTATCTAGAACTGAAATACGCCTAGACCCATCCATTTTTTCCGGATGGAGGGAATAAATGTCAATATGTCATGCCTTTCTATTCTTCGGTACCTATTCCATCTCTCTGCTGCCGCATGTTTTATAATTAAAGCACCATTCTTCTATACAAGGCATGCAAGGGGAAGAGGACTATGTTAGAATCTGAAGGGTTACAAACAAGGCCTTTGGAAAGATCCAAACGCCAGGAGATAATAAACCAACTCCAGTTTTTAAAGATACCGCTCTAGCACAGAGAAACCCAACTCCTACTGATAATAAGCAGATTCTAGTGGCCAAAGAACTAGTCCGCTCTAGTCCAGCAAAAATATGTCAACTCAACTCTAAGAAGCGTGTGCGTATCCTTGCATCATGAAATTTTATAGCATGCTGATCATATTTTCTACATGTTTCTTACCCATCTCTCTTTTAGAAAATAAGCTTAACAGATAGAAGAATTTATGCACTAGTATCGTCTGTGAGGAAAGATTCTTGCAGGAATTCTCTATACTCCAATGCAGATGTAAGTACCTGTTGTATATCACTATATTTTTACATCAGCATGTATTTTGTTAATCGGCATGAATCCAACCTTTATCTGATCTAAATTTAGTTGTAGCAAAATGTATGATTAAAGGCCACAATGTTGATTTTTGTAAGGAAAACTGCCTGGTAGTTTTGCATCCTGAGCGGCATGAGTGTACTATCTCATATTAGTGGGTTTGATTACTTCGGTTCTGCAGTGGGTTTTCAGTTTTTTTACTGTGTTGTCCTGTTGTATCCCTAGCTCTTACGTCATACTCCCTCCGCCCGGATTACATGTCGCAGAAATGGATCAAACTGGATGTATCTAGAACTGAAATACGCCTAGACCCATCCATTTATTTCTGGATGGAGGGAATACATGTCAATATGGCATGCCTTTCTATTCTTCAGTACCTATTCCATCTCTGCTATAGCATGTTTTATAATTGAAGCATCATTCTTCTATATAAGGCATGCAAGGGGAAGACGACTAGTAAGAATCTGAAGGGTTACAAACCAGGTCTTTGCAAAAGATCCAAACGCCAGGAGATAATAAACCAACTCCATTTTTCATAGATACTGCTCTAGCACAGAGAAACCCAACTCCCACTGATAATGCAGATTCCAGTGGCCAAAGAACTAGTCCGCTCCAGTCCAGCAAAAGAATGTCAACTCCATTCTAAGAAGTGTGTGCGTATCCTCGCATCATGAAATTTTATAGCATTCTGATCAGATTTTCTACATGTTTCTTACCCGTCTCTCTTTTAGAAAATATGGTTAAACGATACAAGACTTCCTCCATTGGGATCGTATTCTAGGAAAATATCTTGCGGGAATTCTCTGTGCTCCAGTGCTGATGTAAGTACCTGTTGTATATCACTATATTTTTACATTAGCATGTATTTTGTTAATCGGCCTGAATCTAACCTTTATCTGATCTAAAATTAGTTGTAGCAAAATGTTAAAGGCGCCAATGTTGATTTTTGTAAGGAAAACTGCCTGGTAGTTTTGCGTACTAAGCTGCATGAATGTGCTATCTCATATCACACACATTACTGAATTGTAGTGCTTCTCTGGTTGCCCAATCATTCATTGTGTCAATGTTGCTTTCGTATTACCTTACCTGGCTGATCATAGCTGTGCCATATTGTGTTAATTTGGTGTAGGCTAGTTGCCCAAATGTTCATTGTGTCAATGTTGCTTTCCTATTATCTGACTTGGCCAATGATAGCAATGCTAGTGTGTTAATTTTGTGCAGGCTGCTGAAGATAAGAAGACAAACTTTGAAAACAGCAAGGCAACCCCATTGTTTCTTTCCAGTAAATCTAGGCCAGGTAATATGGAAATAACTCATGATTAATCTGTTTGGTTCCCGTCCTAATTTATGTTATGATGTATTTCTCAAGACACTCTCCACTATCAATAATACAAGCCTACCAAAATCGCCATCTGAATCTGTTCAGTATCCTCTGTCTCGAATGCGACGGAATAAATGTATGTTTATGTACCAATTAATGGCTGAAGCAATGATGGAAATGGTGGATGAATCAGAGGTGCAGAGTCGTGCGACACAACAACTGATCAATGTTTTCAGAGACAGTGTGGCAAAGCAGCAAGAACTTGCCCACATGCTTGTGGGCGTCATCTGTGCTGTGGTTGCAGATTGTGACGTTGTAGATGGTTAGGTTCTGCTCATTTATTTGCACTGGCATCAATCTTTGATTGCCAAGTGGATGTAATTTCCTGTAATATATTCTGGATGTGCAACGTTATTCCCTGTATGCCGTACCTTTGCTCGTTGTAATGGGCTCAAATTATCTAATTTGGCCTAAAGACATGAACGAACTTTAGTGGGCCCATTAAGTTAATGGGCCGTTAATAGGCCGAAAGTTAATGGTCGACCCTCTTACCTCCCGGGTCGTTAACAGGCCGACATCGAAGCGGGAAACAGGTGGCCCAATTTATTTCACGGGCCGTTACAAGTCGTTACTAAGTTTGGGCTACATATGGCCCAACTATACTGTAGGCCTTTAGCAGGCCGAAAGAGACAGCGGGCTTGTATTGGACCATGAAGAGCATGGGCCGCTAAGAGGCTGAAAGTCAGGTCGTATTGTAAATGGCCCAACTGTGTTGTGGGCCTTTAGCAGGCCGAAAGAGAAACCGGGCTGGTATTGGACCATGAAGGGCATGGGCCGTTAAGAGGCCAAAATTAAGGTCCGACTACAAATGGCCCAACTCATTTATGGTCCGTTAATAGGCCGAAAGGCACACAGGGCCGGGAATTGGCCCAACACTTAAATGGGTCACTAAAAGGCCAAAACTCAGGTCTGACTACAATTGGCCCAACTGATTTATGGGCCGTCAACAGGCTGAAAGTGACATCGGGCAAGAAATTGGCCCAACACTTAAATGGGCCGCTAAAAGGCCGAAACTCAGGTCCGACTACAAATGGCCCATCAGATTTATGGGCCGTCAACAGGCTGAAAGACACACCGGGCTGGAAATTAGCCCAACATTTAAATGGGTCGCTAAAAGGCCAAAAGATGTACATCCTGAAAATTGGCCCATCCATTAAATGGGCCGTTAACAGGCCGAAATCTGATCGGGCCGATATTGAGCCCAAATATATAGCGGGCTGTTAATGGGCTCGAACTGACGATGGGCTGCAATGGTGTCAAATCTTTAACGGGCCGAATTGGCACATCTCGTATGGGCCGTGGGCTTAAATGGACCTGACACAAGTAGGCCTTATATGGGCCGGCCTGCTAATTTTTACTGGGCCGGCCTTTTTCACCGGAATGGGCCACTGTTGGGCTGTGCCACGTGTCAACCTATCATAGGCGCCTCCTGTCCAATGAGTGGATGACATCTGTCACAACGATGAGCCGACACGTGTTTCCTCTAGCCAATGATGATTTTACACATGGAAAATCCCTATTGGTCGGGGCTATTAACAGGTTATAGGATCCAAAACCCGACCCGATAGCTTAACGGTGTTCCGTTACGGTGGATGCCACGTGTCGGTCACCCTTGACGAAAGCACTTCTGTGACACGCGATTTATTGTCATGGAAGTGGACGCTTCTGTGATGATAATTTTGGTAATGTCATGGAACACTTCTATGACAGCACAGGTATGACTATCTTGATTCTGTCATAAATTTGTCATTGTTGTACATGCATGACAAAAAAAGCGACCTAGTGTGACAAACACGTTTCATCTCAGAAGTGTATTTTTTTGTAGTGGAGGTGCTGTCCCGAAGGACTTTCCCAGGCCGGGGAGCAGCTCAGGAGGCGCCAGAAGGTGATGCCTCAGTCGCCGGACACCAGGGGGAGCCAATCCCCATGGAGACTGGTGGCGAGGAGGGCCGTATTCAGTTCGGCCCTGAACCGGACTAGATTCTGGAGACCGACGCGGCTCCGGAATCCGGCAAGCCACCTTCTTCGAAAGAAGGGGGTATGCCTATTCTGCCGATGAACCCTGTCCAACCAGGTGCACCGGATAATCTGCTGGAAGCGCTGCGAGGCGCTTCCATTGTGGATGAGCACTTTGTTCTTATGGGCACGATGATTGAAAGGGTTCAGTCTGCCAAGAGTGGACTAACCGAAGCCTGCAGCAGCCTGCTGACATGTTTTGAGGTGGGCGACACAAAAAGAGAAAATCCCCATATAGACAGTAGCCCCTGAGACACTGTCCGGTGTTTGGAAAGAAAGAGCCGAACAAAGCATCAATCCTTTATTGCAGGAAACTAACTAAATTGTCTGAAATGAATACGCTGGCATCGTTGTTGGCCGCAGCCTCACATACTGCTGAGGTCTCCGAACTGAAGCGGAGACTGGAACAGGCCGAGGGGGAGCTCGGCCAGGTGTGGAGGCAGCTCCAAGAAAAACAAGGTATGTGATAACCCGTTTGCATTTGAAAAAGGTAGAATGATATGCATTGACCGAAGTGTCATGATATGTATAGAAGCGATGGCCGAGGTCGAGGCCCTGAGAAAAGCCCTGGACGAAGCCGAGGAGAAAGTTGTCAAGGAGCAGGCCGCCCGTAAGAAGCTCAAGGCCCGGGTCAACGAGGTCCAACAGGAGCTTCAGGACGCAGTAAGGAAGTGCGAGACCTTGGAGCACAATGCGTCGGCTCAAGAGGCCGAACTTGCCAAGGCTCGTCAGAGTGCGGAGACAGCCCGGAGTGAGGCCCAGGGTGCCCTCCAGGAGATCCAGGAGGCCGGGAAGATCGCGGCGGGTAAGGCATTCAATATGTGAAGCAAGAATGTGAAGATGAAATGTCTTTTACTAACCCGGATTCGGAGTTCTCCAGGGGCTTTTGCTGATCTGCCACGCAGTGTCACCGATGCCGCGGAGTTCTTCCAAGCCGAAGAAGGGAGCTCCACGAAGAAGCTATTCTGGTCGCAATATCTTACGCTAGAACATCCGGTGCCCTTCAGCGATCAGCTAAAACAGCTCGTCGAGATGCACAGGGTGGCCGAACTGGCCATGAAGGATTTAATAATCTGGCTGTGGCCAGCTGAAGCTATACCCAATAGTTACTTCAGTCTCGTGAAGAGGCTGGTGGATGCTTGTCCTTGGCTGGACCTCGTCAAGCAGTCCGTCTGTATCGAAGGCGCGCGCCTGGCCTTCTCCTATGTCAAGGTCTAGTGGGCAAAGATGGACGCTGTCAAGCTAGCGATCGAGGGGCCACCTGAGGGCAAGGAGCACCGCACACCCGAGCGATACTTTGGCGATGTCTTGGAGGGGTCCCGCATTGTTGTGGATCAGTGTATGAAAGACACGATCTTTGAATGAATGTATTCAAGTTCCTTCTACCTTGTATGATAAAACAAAGTGGGTTTGTAATATAATGCTTGGTATGTTTTTAAATTTTACCTCCTGTGCGGCCGTGTTGTATGAAATCTGAGGGTTCGCCAGTCGTCGGCTTCTGCCCCCACGTAGGTAGTACGGGGGTGATCGGGATGGTATCTAAACAATCTTGATCCAATTATATGGTCCTTGAAGGAGTTGTTTAGCACAACGAACCAGGCAACCAGACTATGCGGCTTTAACGCCCTCACTTAGTCATAGTAGTTCAACAATAAAAACATGGACGCAACCCCTAGTATCCGAACTTTAGTGTTATAAGCGTCTAATCGGGAAGTACCGATCCTTCGCGTAATGCGGAAGAAATCTCCAACGATTTGTAACCTCCGAACAGCTGACCGGCTCTCGACGCATCATGACAGTCAGTTTTCGGCTTTCTCTACTAAGGTGCTCCTTTGGATAAACCAAGGCACAATCACAGTAGTTCTCCCTTTACTACCTTAGCCGATATAGCAGAACATAAGGTAGCAAGCACAGGAGCCGAGCAACCCAACTATTGACCAAAGACATGATTCGGAGCCAATGCATATAATGCTAAATTCGGGGTGCCGAACTATACTTATAAAAAGTGGTCAGACTTTTGTTGCCGTAGAGTGGGGGTGCTATGAAGCCCCTGGCAAACACCGAACGTACCAGAGTGTACGGGTGCTACCTGATAGGGTTTACCAAAAAAGAAAAGACAAAACAGGAAGAAAAAGAAGAACAAGTGATAAGCTAGGGCCGTAAAATTTGAGCCGCAAATTGTTCTTATTATAATTTCATTGGTGTATTAAAGCGCGTTTATACAAGTAATGCAATAAGCAAGAGGCTGGTTATTATGCCTTAACCAAGGGAGAGCTGCGTGTGGGTCCTGAAAAACAGGTAAAGGGTCGTTAAAGAAACCACCTAAAGATTCCCCAATACGTCAATGCTTCTTGTTGCCATGGTGTGTTTGTCCTTCAAGAGTACCGATGATCAGGCCATCCGATGGGGCCTGCGGGATTGAAACCTGAAAAGTTAACAAATTAAAGTGACAGTATGTGTGTAACCGGTGTCGGTTGAGCCATACTTTGGATCATAGGCTAGCTATGCCTCCGTCGATGCCCATGGAATTTTGAGTGCATAGTTATGTATGTGCGGCACGAATGCGGCTACTTGATCGGGATTGAGACGGAGGCCGGATTGCTAGTAGAGCTCCTGACGAGCCAAGTTATCCTGCTACAGGGTAGTTCGGATCCTTTTAACGGTGTCCGTGGGCTCGGCAGCCGAATTAAGGTTCTGCTTGAGAAGGCCGCTCTATACTTCTGCTGCTAAGGCAGTTGTGTGCTCTTCTGTACGGAGGGAGCGTTCCGTATTTCCATTGACTGTTATGACGCCACATGGACCGGGCATCTTGAGTTTGAGATAAACATAGTGTGGCACTGCATTGAATCGAACAAATGTGGTTCGTCCGAGCAGTGCATGATAGCCGCTACGAAAGGGGACGATGTCGAAGATTAACTCCTCGCTTCATAAGTTGTCCGGAGATCTGAAGACAACCTCTAGTGTGATTGAGCCCGTACAGCGGGCCTCCTTTAAAAGTAGACTTTGTGGGCTTGATCCGTGATGGGTTAATGCCCATTTTGCGCATTGTATCCTGATAGAGCAAATTGAGACTGCTGCCACCATCCATCAGGACTCGCGTCAAGTGGAACCCATCAATTATTGGGTCCAGGACCAGTGCGGCTGAACCGCCGTGACGAATACTGGTCGGATGATCCCGGCGATCGAAAGTGATTGGGCATGACGACGATGGATTAAATTTTGGGGCGACTGGCTCTATCCCGTAGACGTCCCTGAGCGCGCGCTTACGCTCCCTCTAGGGGATGTGGGTAGCGTATATCATGTTCACCATTTTGACCTGAGGGGGAAACTTCTTCTGTCCCCCTGTGTTCGGTGGCCGGGGCTCCTCATCATCGTCCTCGCTTTGCGATCCCTTATCCTTGTTTTCGGCAATTAACTTGTCGGCCTGTTTAAAAACCCAACAATCTCTAGTGGTGTGATTGGTTGCTTTGTCTGGGGTGCCATGAATCTGGCACAGACGATCAAGTATGCGGTCCAAGCTAGATGGGCCCCAATTGTTCTTTTGAAACGGCTTCTTCCGCTGACCGGACTTAGAGCCACTGAATCCGGCGTTGACCGCCGTATCCTCGGTGTTGTCATTGTTGTTTCGTCGCTTGTATCTGTTGTGTCAAGACTTGTCTTTGTTATTTTTAACTTCAGGGGTGCCAACGTCGCTTGCATTGTTTTTGCTATGGGCCAGCCAACTATCCTCACCCGCGCAAAAGCGAGTCATGAGTGTCGTAAGGGCTGCCATAGATTTTGGCTTTTCTTGGCCGAGGTGGCGGGCGAGCCATTCATTGCGGATGCTATGTTTAAAGGCCGCTAGGGCTTCAGCATCCAGACAGTCAATGATCTGGTTCTTTTTGGTTAGCAACCTAGTCCAGAATTTCCTGGCTGACTCTCCATGTTGTTGAACTATGTTGCTTAAGTCATCAGCGTCTGGTGGCCGGACATATGTACCTTGGAAGTTGTCGAGGAAGGCTTCTTCCAAGTCTTCCCAGCTGTCGATAGAGTTTTCAGGCAGGGTGTTTAACTAGTGCTGAGCTGGTACTTTAAGCTTTAGAGGGAGGTATTTGATAGCGTGGATGTCATCTCCGCGGGCCATATGTATATGGAGAATTAAGTCTTCGATCCATACCGCGGGGTCTGTGGTTCCATCGTATGATTCTTTATTCAGGGGTTCGAACCCTTCTGGGACTTCATGTTCCATGACTTCGTCGGTGAAGCAATGAGGGTGTGCGGCGCCTCTATATCGGGCTGTATCGCAACGTAGCTCTGATGGAGTCCGTCTGCGGCTTTCGGCCCGCGCATGACTAGGTTTGTCACGTCCAAATAGATGGCCATTGTCGCATGTCGGGGCAAGTCCTCGTGATCCATAGATCGATCTGGTATGTCTTGCTTTATTGTTCAGGTCCTGCCAAAGGTCATATGTATGGCTGTGGGCTAATTTACCTCTACATTTGCGATGAGGCGGGGCGGGCTGGTGTTCGGCTTGAGTTGTTGTTTTGTCCCAATCACGTGGTGGTCAGTCAGCCGCATTGTGCGATGGTGGTATGTATTCCGGTGCCTCATCGTTGAACTGAGGTAGCAATTTGCGCTTCGGGTAGCTTTTGGTTGGGCGCTTGAGGCCGTATTCTTTGGCTGCTAGGGCATCAGTCCATTTATCGTGGAGCAGATCTTGGTCAGCTTGAAGTTGTTGCTGCTTCTTTTTCAGGCTCCTTGCAATGGCTATCAGCTAGCGCTTGAAGCGCTCCTGCTCAACAGGTTCCTCAGGCACAATGAAATCCTCGGTGCCGAGGCTCGCCTCGTCCTCGGAGAGCGGAAGATAATTGCCGTCCTCTGAGTCTTCGTGCGTGGCCTGTTTTCCAGGGCTAACCTGCCCATCTTCCCGTTCATCTTGCTCAGTAGCTGCGTCAATGGGGTCTTCGTTGTCTTTGGCACCTTCCGGAGTATTATCTTCTCCGGTGCCGGTGTTGCTATCTCTATTGCGCCATGACTTAGAGCGGCGCCGCTGACACCGGCGCTTTGATTGTATTTCGGAAGGTTTATCCTCTACTGGGTCTTCCTTGTCATCGCCGCTGTTCTCCTTTGGTGCATCCACCATGTATACGTCATATGAGGAAGTGGCCGTCCAGCGTCCGATGAACGATGGGTTCTGGGCCTCTTCTGCTTAGGCATCGTTGTCCATACCATCGATGTCGTCGGAGCCGTAATCAAGCGTGTCGGTTAAATCCTTGAAAGTGGCTATAAAGTGGGTGGCGGGTGGGGACCAAAATTTTCCGCCGTCAGCCCCTAGTTCGAGCCGGACATAGTTTGACTGTGGGTCCCCCACCAAGGATAGGTTCTTTAATGAGTTTAGCAGATTGCCCAAGGGCGAGTACTGGAAGATGTCTGCGGCGCTGAACTCGAAGATCGATAAACAATCAAGTTCAGTGAACGCGGGCTCACATGGTTCAAAACTTATGGCCGGAGACGAGTCCGGAGTTCCGGTCACACAGATATCGTGTGAGGTTAAGTCCATGTGCAGCTCCAACGCCGGGGAATCTGTGGCCTCCATGGTGGGTGATAACCCACAAGTATAGGGGATCACAACAACTTTCGAGGGTAGAGTATTCAACCCAAATTTATTGATTCGACACAAGGGGAGCCAAAGAATATTCTCAAGTATTAGCAGCTGAGTTGTCAATTCAACCACACCTGGAAACTTAGTATCTGCAGCAAGTGTTTAGTAGCAAAGTAATATGATAGTGATGGTAAAGGTAACAAAAGAGTAACGAAAGCAAAGTAATGTTTTTGGTATTTTGTAGTGATTGTAACAATAGCAACGAGAAAGTAAATAAGCGTAAACCAGTATATGGAAAGCTCGTAGGCATTGGATCAATGATGGATAATTATGCCGGATGCGGTTCATCATGTAATAGTCATAACATAGGGTGACACAAAACTAGCTCCAATTCGTCAATGTAATGTAGGCATGTATTCCAAATATAGTCATACGTGCTTATGGAAAGGAACTTGCATGACATCTTTTGTCCTACCCTCCCGTGGCAGCGGGGTCCTAATGGAAACTAAGGGATATTAAGTCCTCCTTTTAATAGAGAATCGGAACA
Organism: Triticum dicoccoides; assembly: GCF_002162155.2. Taxonomy (NCBI): domain Eukaryota; kingdom Viridiplantae; phylum Streptophyta; class Magnoliopsida; order Poales; family Poaceae; genus Triticum; species Triticum dicoccoides. The sequence goes on from NC_041382.1 coordinate 525,978,156, forward strand.
AAGCATTAGCACATAGTGAATACATGAACTCCTCAAACTACGGTCATCACCGGTAAGTATCCCGATTATTGTCACTTCGGGTTAACGGATCATAACACATAATAGGTGACTATAGACTTGCAAGATAGGATCAAGAACTCTCATATATTGATGAAAACATAATAGGTTCAGATCTGAAATCATGGCACTCGGGCCCTAGTGACAAGCATTAAGCATAGCAAAGTCATAGCAACATCAATCTCAGAACATAGTGGATACTAGGGATCAAACCCTAACAAAACTAACTCGATTACATGATAAATCTCATCCAACCCATCACCGTCCAGCAAGCTTACAATGGAATTACTCACGCACGGCAGTGAGCATCACGAAATTGGTGATGGAGGATGGTTGATGATGACGACAATGACGAATCCCCCTCTCCGGAGCCCCGAACGGACTGCAGATTATCCCTCCCGAGAGGTTTTAGGGCTTGGCGGCGGCTCCGTATCGTAAAATGCGATGATTTATTCTCTCCTATTTTTTCTCCTCGAAAGCAGTTATATAGAGTCGGAGTTGGAGTCGGGAGGTCTCCAGGGGGCCCACGAGGTAGGGGGCGCCCCCCACCCTTGTGGCAAGGGTGTGGGCCCCCTAGTCTTCATCTTTGGCGAGGATTTTTTATTTTTTATTGTAAGATATCCCATGGAGTTTCAGGTCATTCCGAGAACTTTTGTTTTCTGCACATAAAACAACATCATGGCAATTCTCCTGAAAATAACGTCAGTCCGGGTTAGTTCCATTCAAATCATACAAGTTAGAGTCCAAAACAAGGGCAAAAGTGTTTGGAAAAGTAGATACGACGGAGACGTATCAACTCCCCCAAGCTTAAATCTTTGCTTGTCCTCAAGCAATTCAGTTGACAAACTGAAAGAAATAAAGAAAAACTTTTACAAACTCTGTTTGCTCTTGTTGTTGTAAATATGTCAAGCTAGCATTCAAGTTTTCAGCAAAGATTATAACTAACCATATTTTCAATAATTCTCAGGTCTCATGATTACCATATCAATATCATAATCAACTAGCAAGCGATAATAATAAATCTCGGATGACAACACTTTCTCAAAACAATCATAATATGATATAACAAGATGGTATCTCGCTAGCCCTTTCTAAGACCGCAAAATATAAATGCAGAGCACCTTTAAAGATCAAGTACTGACTAGACATTGTAATTCATGGTAAAAGAGATCCAATCATAGTCACACCCAATATAAATTAACAGTAATGAATGCAAATGACAGCGGTGCTCTCCAACTGGTGCTTTTTAATAAGAGGGTGATGACTCAACATAAAAGTAAATGGATAGGCCCTTCGTAGAGGGAACCAGGGATTTGTAGAGGTGCCAGAGCTCGGTTTTGAAATAGAGGTGAATAATATTTTGAGCGGTATACTTTCATTGTCAACATAACAACCAGGAGATGGCGATATCTTCCATGCTACACACATTATAGGCGGTTCCCAAATAGAATGGTAAAGTTTATACTCCCCCTCCACCAACAAGCATCAATCCATGGCTCGCTCGAAACAACGAGTGCCTCCAACATACATCAGGTCCCAGGGGGAGTTTTGTTTGCAATTATTTTTGATTTAGTTTGCATAAAGCATGGGACTGGGCATCCCGGTGACCAGCCATTTATCTCGTGAGTGAGGAGTGGAGTCCACTCCTCTTGAGAATAACCCGCCTAACATGGAAGATACAGACAGCCCTAGTTGATACATGAGCTATTCGATCATACAAAACAGGATATTTATTTGAAGGTTTAGAGTCTAGCACATACAAATTTACTTGGAACGGCAGGTAGATACCACATATAGGAAGGTATAGTGGACTCATCTGGAATAACTTTGGGGTTTAAGGGATTGGATGCACAAGCAGTATTCCCGCTTAGAACAAGTGAAGGCTAGCAAAAGACTGGGAAGCGACCAACTAGAGAGCGACAACATCCATGTACATGCATTAAAATTAATAAACATTGGATACAAGCACGAGTAGGATATAATCCACCATGAACATAAATATCGTGAAGGCTATGTTGATTTGTTTCAACTACATGCATGAACATGTGCCAAGTCAAGTCACTTAAATCATTCAGAAGAGGATACCACCCTATCATACCACATCATAACCATTTTAATAGCATGTGGGCACGCAAGGTAAACCATTATAACTCATAGCTAATCAAGCATGGCACAAGAAACTATGATCTCTAATTGTCATTGCAAACATGTTTATTCATAACAAGCTGAATCAAGAACGATGAACTCATCATATTTACAAAAACAAAAGAGGTCGAGTTTGTACCAGCTTTTCTCATCTCAGTCAGTCCATCATATATCATCATAATTGCCTTTCACTTGCACGACCGAACAATGTGAATAATAATAAGAGTGCACGTGCATTGGACTAAGCTGGAATCTACGAGCATTCAATAAACAGGAGAAGACAAGGTAATATGGGCTCTTGGTTAAATCAACAATAAAGCATAGAAGAGCTACTTCAACAATTTAATCATGGTCTTCTCCTACTGACCCCAAAAGAAAAGAAAATAAATAAAACTATTTACACGGGAAGGCTCCCAACAAGCAAAAGAAGAATGGTAAATATTTTTGGGTTTTCTTTTTAATTACTACTACAAGCATGGAAAGTAAATTAATTAAAAGCTACAACTAAATTTTTTGGTTTTTTTTCTTAAGGTTTATCAGACACACAAGAAGAAAGCATAGAAGGAAATAAACTAGCATGGATGATACAATGAAAAAGTATGAGCACCAACATCTTAGCAATGAGTGTGTGTGAACATAAATGTAATGTCGGTGAGAAATACGTACTCCCCCAAGCTTAGGATTTTGGCCTAAGTTGGTCTATGGCCACGGCTGGCCTGGCTAATATCCATAATAATAGTTGGGGTCGTACTGCGATGAGGAAGAAGAAGGCTCCGATTGCCACTGGCTGGCAATCATCTCCGGATCCTACTGATAGTTAGACTGTCGCCAAGGATCAAATTGTGGTTCCGGTTCTGGCTCCTCGGCTGGTGCAGGGTTCCGGTAAGCGTGGATAGCCGTCAGCGGAACAAGGTACTTGCCTACAGTCAAATCAAACAAAGAAGGAGCAGGCAAGGTAATAGTCTCAGGATGATGTTTATTAAAGAACAATTGATATTTAAGCTCTCCTGCCCTATTCTTAACAATAAAATCATGTGCCACCATACTTTTATAATCTAGATAAACACGAGGCAGCACTTTTTCTTCCTTCTCAGCATGCCTAATGGGTATGTTAAAATGTGCAGCTAGGCGTGTAGCATAGATGCCTCCGAAGATGGGGCCCTTTGTACGGTTCAGACTTAACCGTTTAGCAATAATACCGCCCATACTAAAAGTGTTATCACTGTATAAAACGTGGAGCAGAATAATTATATCAGGGATACTAAGATTTCCATAGTTTCTGCGTCCAATTAAGCAACGACTAGCAAATAATGTAAAGTAACGTAAAACAGGAAAATGTATGCTAGTGATTCATGCATCGGAAACCTTTCTAGCTTCTCCTACAGTGATAGTATCAATAAACCCCTCCACATCAACATGATGTGGTTCTTTTGTCTTGCCCCCAAAAGGGATTAAACAAATCCGACAAAAACCATAAAGTGACATCTCCTTATGCTCATCATACAAATGAAATTCCATCGTAGGTGGTGATTTCCTAGAATGAAAATGAAAGTTTTGCACAGAGGTATTCGTGAGTAAGAGATACTGATCGCATTGGTCGTGGAGGAAAGCGGTGAGGCCTGCATTATGAGCCAATTCATGAAAATCTTCATAAATCCTGGCTGCTCTCAAGAAATCCTCGGAAGGCCATTCACACGCCCAAACCTCCGTGGTGCGTGGCAAATTATACTTAGGCTTCGGTGCCTTCTCCTTCGAGCTTTGGCTCGATGAGCCCCTCAATAATCTCCTCATCATTTTCTGAATTTTTTTCAAATTTTTAGTAACTTCAAAGTAAAAGTAAACCAAACTCAATAATATTGATAGCAACCACTCCTACAAGTTCCTAGGGCCTATATCAAGCATCAAAACTACTTTTGACCATATAAATTTGACATGCAAGCTCAAGAACAGGGTCACCTAAGCAGCAAAAATGTGCAATGAATAAAGCAGTAGAACAAAAACTAATTGGACCAATGGAGGAGTCACATACCAAGGAACAATCTCCCCAAGCAGTTTTGTGAGAGGTGCTTTGAGCAAGGAGATCGAAAATGGCAGCAAAGAGGACTGGAACTCGTGCTTGAGTTGGTTTTTCGTGTTTGTGGGAGGAAGAGGAAGAGGATGGGTGCAGGAATAAGCGGAGGAGGGCCACCATGGGCCCACGAGGCAGGGGGCGCGCCCTCCACCCTCGTGGCAAGGTGGTTGGCCCCCCCTGGTGTGTTCTTTGTTCCATAAATCCTCAAATATTCTAGAAAAAATCACATTTAATTTTCAGGGCATTTGGAGAACTTTTATTTTCGAGGTATTTTTATATTGCACGGATAATCAGATAACAGACAAAAAAGTCTTTATTTTCACTTTATTTCAACTAAATAACAGAAAGTAAAAGTGGGGTACACAAGGTTGTGCTTCTAGTTTCATCCATCTCATGCTCATCAAAAGGAATCCACTAAGAAGGTTGATCAAGTCTTATTAACAAACTCATTCCGATTAACATGAAACCGGAGAAATTTCGAATAACACTAGGTTACCTCAACGGGGATATGCACATCCCCAATAATAATTATATCATATTTCTTCTTGACAGTAGGAAGAGGAAATTCAAAACCTCCAAATATAATCGATGGAATTTTTCCGATAGAATCGATACTATAAACTTAGGTTGTTTCCTCGGAAAATGCACCGTATGCTCATTACCATTAACATGAAAAGTGACATTGCCTTTGTTGTAATCAATAACAGCCCCTGCAGTATTAAGAAAAGGTCTTCCAAGAATAATAGACATACTATCGTCCTCGGGAATATCAAGAATAACAAAGTCCATTAAAATAGTAACGTTTGCAACCACAACAGGCACATCCTCACAAATACCGACAGGTATAGCAGTTGATTTATCAGCCATTTGAAAAGATATTTCAGTAGGTGTCAACTTATTCAAGTCAAGTATACGATATAAAGAGAGAGGCATAACACTAACACCGGCTCCAAGATCACATAAAGCAGTTTTAACATAGTTTCTTTTAATGGAGCATGATATAGAAGGTATCCTGGATCTCCAAATTTCTTTGGTATTCCACCCTTAAAAGTATAAGTAGCAAGCATGGTGGAAATTTCAGCTTCCGGTATCTTTCTTTTATTTGTAATAATATCTTTCATGTACTTAGCATAAGGATTGGTTTTGAGCATATCAGTCAATCGCATACGCAAAAAGATAGGTATAATCATTTCAGCAAAGCGCTCAAAATCCTCATCATCTTTTTTCTTGGATGGTTTGGGAGGAAAAGGCATGGGTTTCTGAACCCAAGGCTCTCTTTCTTTACCATGTTTCCTAGCTACAAAATCTTTCTTATCATAACGTTGATTCTTTGATTGTGGGTTATTAAGATCAACAGCAGGTTCAATTTCTACATCATTATCATTACTAGGTTGAGCATCATTATGAACATCATCATTAACATTTTCATTAGGTTCTTCTTCATTGCCGGATTGTGTTTCGGCATCAGACATAGAGATATCATTTGGATTATCAGGTGGTTCGACAATAGGTTCACTAGAAGTTTGCACAGTTCTATCATTTTTCTTTTTCTTATTTTTAGAAGAACTAGGTGCATCAATTTTATTTCTCTGAGAATCTTGCTCAATTCTCTTAGGGTGGCCTTCAGGATACAAAGGTTCCTGAGTCATTCTACCGGTTCTAGTAGCCACTTTAACAGCATAATCATTTTGCTTACTATTCATCTCATTGAGCAATTCCTTTTGAGCTTTAAGTACTTGTTCTACTTGAGTGGTAACCATGGATGCATGTTTACTAATAAGTTTAAGTTCACCTTTGACATTAGCCATATAATCACCCAAGTGTCCAAGCATATTTGAATTGTATTTTAATTGTCTACCAAAATAAGCATTAAAGTCTTCCTGCTTAGCCATAAATTTATCAAACTCATCTAAGCATGGGCTAGCAATTTTAGTAAATGGGATTACAGCTTTATCATATCTATAGAGAGAATTTACCTTTACTAGCTATGTCGGGTTATCGAGGTCTGGAGGTTCTTCAATAAATAAAGGATTAAGATCATATGTTTCTTCGGCAGGCGGTAAATTAAGACCATGTATTTCTTCAATAGGAGGTAAATTCCTAACATCTTTAGCTTTAATACCTTTTTCTTTCATAGATTTCTGTGCCTCTTGCATGTCTTCAGGACTGAGAAATAGAACATCTCTCTTCTTTGGAGTTGGTTTAGGAATAGGATCATTAATTGGAGCAGGAGCTGGCTCTAGAGCTGGCTCAGGAGGTGCCCAATTATTTTCATTTGTCAACATATTATTCAATAAGATTTCGGCTTCATCTAGTGTTCTTTCCCTGAAAAGAGAACCATCACAGCTATCCAGGTAATCTCTGGAAGCATCGGTTAGTCCATTGTAAAAGATATCAAGTATTTCATTTTTCTTAAGAGGATGATCAGGCAAAGCATTAAGTAACTTGAGAAGCCTCCCCCAAGCTTGTGGGAGACTCTCTTCTTTAATTTGCACAAAGTTGTATATTTCCTTTAAAGCAGCTTGTTTCTTATGAGCAGGGAAATATTTAGCAGAGAAGTAGTAGATCATATCCTGGGGACTACGCACACAACCAGGATCAAGAGAATTAAACAATATCTTAGCATCACCCTTTAATGAGAACGGAAATATTTTAAGGATATAAAAGTAGCGAGATCTCTCATCATTAGTGAACAGGGTGGCTATATCATTTAATTTAATAAGATGTGCCACAACAGTTTCAGATTCATAGCCATGAAAAGGATCAGATTTAATCAAAGTAATTATATCAGGATCAACAGAGAATTCATAATCCTTATCAGTAACACAGATAGGTGAAGTAGCAAAAGCAGGACCAGGTCTCATCCTAGCATTTAGAGATTGCTTATTCCATTTAGCTAATAACCTTTTCAGTTCATATCTATCTTTGCAAGCTAAAATAGCTAAAGAAGCTTCTTGATCAAATAAATAACCCTCAAGAATAACAAGTGATTCTTCATCATCACTTTCATCCTCATAATCAGATTCAATATTTTCAATCTCTCTAGCCCTAGCAAGTCGTTCCTCGAGAAAATCACTAAGTGGCATAGTAGTATCAGGCATGGAGGTAGTTTCATCATAAGTATCATGTATAGCAGAAGTAGCATCATCAATAACATGCGACATATCAGAACGACTAGCAGAAGCAGGTTTAGGTGTCGCAAGCTTACTCATAACAGAAGGTGAATCAAGTGCAGAGCTAGATGGCAGTTCCTTACCTCCCCTCGTAGTTGAGGGATAAATTGTTGTCTTAGCGTCATTCAAATTCTTCATAGTGTCCAGCAGATATAAATCCCAAGTGACTCAAAGAATAGAGCTATGCTCCCCGGCAACGGCGCCAGAAATTAGTCTTGATAACCCACAAGTATAGGGGATCGCAACAGCTTTCGAGGGTAGAGTATTCAACCCAAATTTATTGATTCGGCACAAGGGGAGCCAAAGAATATTCTCAAGTATTAGCAGCTGAGTTGTCAATTCAACCACACCTGGAAACTTAGTATCTACAGCAAGTGTTTAGTAGCAAAGTAATATGATAGTGATGGTAAAGGTAACAAAAGAGTAATGAAAGAAAAGTAATATTTTTGGTATTTTGAAGTGATTGTAACAATAGCAACGGGAAAGTAAATAAGCGTAAACCACTATATGGAAAGCTCGTAGGCATTGGATCAATGATGAATAATTATGCCGGATGAAGTTCACCATATAACAGTCAAAACATAGGGTGACACAGAACTAGCTCCAATTCGTCAATGTAATGTAGGCATGTATTCCGAATATAGTCATACATGCTTATGGAAAAGAACTTGCATGACATCTTTTGTCCTACCCTCCCGTGGCAACAGGGTCCTAATGGAAACTAAGGGATATTAAGTCCTCCTTTTAATAGAGAACCGGAACAAAGCATTAGGACATAGTGAATACATGAACTCCTCAAACTACGGTCATCACCGGTAAGTATCCCGATTATTGTCACTTCGGGGTTAACGGATCATAACACATAATAGGTGACTATAGACTTGCAAGATAGGATCAAGAACTCTCATATATTGATGAAAACATAATAGGTTCAGATCTCAAATCATGGCACTCGGGCCCTAGTGACAAGCATTAAGCATAGCAAAGTCATAGCAACATCAATCTCAGAACATAGTGGATACTAGGGATCAAACCCCAACAAAACTAACTCGATTACATGATAAATCTCATCGCACCCATCACCGTCCAGCAAGCCTACGATGGAATTAGTCACGCACGGCGGTGAGCATCATGAAATTGGTGATGGAGGATGGTTGATGATGACGACAGCGATGAATCCCCCTCTCCGGAGCCCCAAACGGACTCCAGATCAGCCCTCCCAAGAGGTTTTAGGGCTTGGCGGCGGCTCCGTATCGTAAAACGCGATGATTTCTTCTCTCCTATTTTTTATCCCCTAAAGCAGTTATATAGAGTTGGAGTTGGAGTCGGGAGGTCTCCAGGGGGCCCACGAGGTAGGGGGCGCGCCCTAGGGGGGAGCGCCCCCCACCCTCGTGGCAAGGGTGTGGGCCCCCTGGTCTTCATCTTTGGCGGGGATTTTTTATTATTTATTGTAAGATATCCCGTGGAGTTTCAGGTCATTCCGAGAACTTTTGTTTTCTGCACATAAAACAACATCATGGCAATTCTGCTGAAAACAGCGTTAGTCCGGGTTAGTTCCATTCAAATCATACAAGTTAGAGTCCAAAACAAGGGCAAAAGTGTTTGGAAAAGTAGATACGACAGAGACGTATCAGTGGGGTTGAGCTTCCGATCCTTGGATGGCGCAGTTTGCTCCGGATCTAAGGCCAGAGCGGTTGCAGGAGCTATCTCCTAGATGCGGCAAATTTAGGTCATGTCCATCGGGGTGACCAGGAGTGGTTGTCGCAGTCTCGAATCCGGCAAAGATCAAGTCTCCACAGATGTCCGCAATGTCGTTCAAGCTCCCAAATCTATCCTGGTACCCAGGGGCGTAGCTATCGATCTGCTCCAGATGGCCAAGCGAGTTGGCCTGTAGTGCGAAGCCGCCGAACACGAAGATCTATCTAGGGAGGAAGGTCTCCCCTTGGATAGCATTGTTGTTGATGATTGAAGGGGCCATCGAACCTTTTGGGGACGGCACAGTGGAACTCTCAATGAAAGCACCAATGTCTGTGTCAAAACTGGCGGATCTCGGGTAGGGGGTCCCGAACTGTGCTTCTAGGATCGATGGTAACAGGAGACAGAGGACACAATGTTTTACCCAGGTTCGGGCCCTCTCTATGGAGATAATACCCTACGTCCTGCTTGATTGATATTGATGAATATGAGTATAAAATTTTTCAATTTTTTTTGTTTTTTTCTTAATCTCGGGTCACTATGGCTTAATCTCAAGTCAAATCGCACTCCATGGTCAAACTTCCCGGAAGGTCACCCATCCTCACACTACTCCAGCCCGAGCACACTTAACTTCGCAGTTCTATCCAACCCCAGCACCAACTCACTTAACAGGCACTTGTTGATATATCTATCATATCAATCCTATTAAACCTTTTTGATGTCTAGGACTTTGTTCATGTAATGAGTGTGATGAATTTTGAAAAAATATTTCATACTTCCCGGTCATATTACGTATCATATTTTGAAAAAAATCCAATTTTTTAACCCAATTTTTTTCTGTTACTAGTGGCGCACCTAGCAAATGGTGCGCCACTAATAAGTTTGATTTTTTTCCATTTCCCCCCCTCTAGATCTTAAAAGCCCTGTATCTTTCATTCTGTTAGGTTTTGGGGGATTATGAAAATCTTGAACAATGTTCCCCCGGTTCAATTCAGATGTAACTTTTCAAGTAGATGATTTTTCATATAAATTTTTTTAATCCGAGTTCGTATGCAAAAGTTATGCCCATTTTACTAAATTCCAGAGAGATTTTGCAAATAAAGTCAAAATTCATATTTGTAAATTTTCCCAACAACTAGACCACATATCACATGGGAAACTTATTATCTTTTATTTTTTTCTAAAACTGAAAAGGCGGTCCACAGGGGGGGTGCAAAGAAAGTTAATAATGGTGCACCACCTAACAATGCGCCATTAGTAACCCTGGTTAGTAATGGCGCACCTGTTACGTGATGCGCCATTACTCATTTTTGCAAAAAAATAAAAAAATTGTTAGTGGTGGCGCACCATGGTTGTGGTGCGCCATTACTAGTTTGAACTATTAGTGGCCCACTGTGCCTTGGTGCGCCATTACTAGTTTTGGAAAAAATCACTAGTAATGGCGCATCGTGTGTCTGGTGCGCCATTAGTAATGAGGACACTAATGGCACACCTGTATCTGGTGCGCCACTGCTATATAGTAGTGGCGCACCACATACATGGTGCGCCATTAATGTCCATATTAGCTATAGCCCTTTTCCTAGTAGTGATTATTCTTGGTAGACCTTTCCTTAGAACGATTGGTGCAATTATTGATATGAAGGAAGTAAATATTAAATTCCAATTTCCGTTGAGGAAAGGCATGGAACACTTCCATAGAAAGAAAATTAAATTACCATATGAATCTATTATGAGAGCCACTTATGGATTGCCTACCAAAGATGGCAATACCTAGATCTATCTTCGCTTTTATGCCTAGCTAGGGGCGTTAAACGATAGCGCTTGTTGGGAGGCAACCCAAATTTTATTTTTATTCCTTGCTTTTTGCTCCTGTTTAGTAATAAACAATTTATCTAGCCTCTGTTTTGGTTGTGTTTTTTTGTGTTTAATTAGTGTTTGTGCCAAGTAGAACCGTTGGGAAGCCTTGGGGAAAGTCTTTTTGATCTTGCTGTAAAAAAGAGAAACTTTAGCAATCACGAGAATTGCTGCCATTTTTTATTGGACAGTGATATATAGTTAATTATTTTTGCAAATTATTAATAGATAAATTCCTCATGTCCAGAAATTTAGTTTAGAATTTTTTGGGTTCCAGAAGTTTGAGTTAGGTACAGATTACTACAGCCTGTTCTATTTTTGATAGATTCTGTTTTTCATGTGTTGTTTGCTTATTTTGATGAATCTATGGCTAGTAAAAGAGTTTATAAACCATAGAGAAGTTGGAATACAGTAGGTCTAACACCAATATAAATAAAGAATGAGTTCATTACAGTACCTTGAAGTGGTGTTTTGTTTTCTTTCGCTAACGGAGCTCATGAGAATTTCTGTTAAGTTTTGTGTTGTGAAGTTTTCAAGTTTTGGGTAAAGATTTGATGGATTATGGAACAAGGAGTGGAAAGAGCCTAAGCTTGGGGATTCCCAAGGCATCCCAAGTTAAATCCAAGGACACCAAAAAGCCTAAGCTTGAGGATGCCTCGGAAGGCATCCCCTCTTTTGTCTTCGTTCATCGGTAACTTTACTAGGAGCTATATTTTTATTTGCCACATGATATGTGTTTTGCTAGGAGTGTCTTGTATGATTTGAGTCTTTGCTTTTTAGTTTACCAAAATCATCCTTGCTGTACACACCTTTTGAGAGAGACACAAATGAATTGGAATTTATTAGAATACTCTATGTGCTTCACTTATATCTTTTAAGCTATATAGTTTTTGCTCTAGTGCTTCACTTATATCTTTTAGAGCACGGTGGTGGTTCTATTTTATAGAAATAATTGATCTCTCATGCTTCACTTATATTATTTTGAGAGTCCTTTAGAACAAACTGGCAATTTGCTTTTAGGCATTATAAAAACTTTCATATAAGTCCATTGAATACTAAGAGAAGTTTGATACTTGATGATTGTTTTGAGATATGGAGATGGTGATATTAGAGTCATGCTAGTTGAGTAGTTGTGAATTTGAGAAATTCTTGTGTTGAAGTTTGTGATTCCCGTAGCATGTACGTATGGTGAACCGTTATGTGATGAAGTCAGAGCATGATTTATTTATTGATTGCCTTCCTTATGAGTGGTGGTCGGGGACGAGCGATGGTCTTTTCCTACCAATCTATCCCCCTAGGAGCATGCACGTAGTACTTTGCTTCGATAACTAATAGATTTTTGAAATAAGTATGTGAGTTCTTTATGACTAATGTTGAGTCCATGGATTATACACACCCTCACCCTTCCACCATTGCTAGCCTCTCTAGTACCGCGCAACTTTCAGCGGTACCATAAACCCACCATATACCTTCCTCAAAACAGCCACCATTCCTACCTATTATGGCATTTCCATAGCCATTCTGAGATATATTGCCATGCAACTTTCCACCGTTCCGTGTTTTATGACACGCTTCATCATTGTCATATTGATCATGTAGTTGACATCGTATTTGTGGCAAAGCCACCATTCATAATTCTTTCATACATGTCACTCTTGATTCATTGCATATCCCGGTACACCACCGGAGGCATTCACATAGAGTCATATTTTGTTCTAAGTATTGAGTTGTAATTCTTAAGTTGTAAGTAAAAAGAAGTGTGATGATCATCATTATTAGAGCATTGTCCCAGTGAGGAAAGGATGATGGACACTATGATTCCGCCATAAGTCGAGTGAGACTCCGGACGAAAAATAAAAAAAAAATAGGCCAAAAGAAAAAAAAGAAGGCCCAAATAAAAAATGAGGGAAAAAGAGAGAAGGGACAATGTTACTATCCTTTTTCCACACTTGTTCTTCAAAGTAGCACCATGATCTTCATGATAGAGAGTCCCCTATATTGTCAATTTCATAAACTAGTGGGAATTTTAGATTATAGAACTTGGATTGTATATTCCAATGGTGGGCTTCCTCGAATTACCCTAGGTCTTCGTGAGCAAGCAAGTTGGATAAACACCCACTTAGTTTCTTTTGTTGAGCTTTCATACACTTATAGCTCTAGTGCATCCGTTGCATGGCGATCCCTACTCACTCACATTGATATCTATTAATGGGCATCTCCGTAGCCTGTTGATACGCCTAGTTGATGTGAGACTATCTTCTCCTTTTTGTCTTCTCCACAACCACCATTCTATTCCACCATAGTGCTATATCCATGGCTCACGCTCATATATTGCGTGAAGATTGAGAAAGTTTGAGAACATCAAAAGTATGAAACAATTGCTTGGCTTGTCATCGGGGCTGTGCATGATTTAATATTTTGTGTGATGAAGATAGAGCATAGCCAGACTATATGATTTTGTAGGGATAACTTTCTTTGGCCATGTTATTTTAAGAAGACATAATTGCTTAGTTAGTATGCTTGAAGTATTATTATTTCTATATCAATATTAAAACTTTATCTTGAATCAATCGGATCTGAAAAATCATGCCATAATAAAGAAAAATTACATTGAGAAATATGTTAGGAAGCATTCCATATCAAAAATTCTGTTTTTATCATTTACCTACTCAAGGACGAGCAGGAATTAAGCTTGGGGATGCTTGATACGTCTCCAATGTATCTATAATTTTTGATTGTTCCATGCTATTATATTATATGTTTTGGATGATAATGGGCTTTATTTTACACTTTTATGTTATTTTTGGGACTAACCTTTTAACCGGAGGCCCAACCAAAATTGCTGTTTTTTTTGCCTATTTTAGTGTTTTGTAGAAAAGGAATATCAAAGGAGTCCAAACGGAATGAAACCTTCGGGGGCGTTATTTTTGGAATAAACGTGATCTAGGAGACCTGGAGTGGACGTCAAGAAACAATCGAGGAGGCCATGAGGCAGGGGGGCGCGCCCACATCCTTGGGCTCGCCCTCCACCCTCTGGGCCCCTCGTTGCTCCACCGACCTACTTCTTCCTCCTATATATATCCATATACCCCGCAAACATCCAGGAGCACCACGAAACCCTATTTCCACCGCCGCAACCTACTGTACCCAAGAGATCCCATCTTGGGGCCTTTTTCGGAGCTCCGCCGGAGGGGGCATTGATCAGGGAGGGCCTCTACATCAACTCCATGGCCCCTCCGATGATGTGTGAGTAGTTTACTTCAGACCTTTGGGTCCATATCTAGTAGCTAGATGGCTTCTTCTCTCTCTCTGGATCTCAATACAAAGTTCTCCTCAATTCTCTTGGAGATCTATTCGATGTAATCTTCTTTTGCGGTGTGTTTGTCAAGATCCGATGAATTGTGGGTTTATGATCAAGTTTATCTATGAACAATATTTGAATCTTCTATGAATTCTTTTATGTATGATTGGTTTATCTTTGCAAGTCTCTTCGAATTATCAGTTTGGTTTGGTCTACTAGATTGATCTTTCTTGCAATGGGAGAAGTGCTTAGCTTTGGGTTCAATCTTGCGGTGCTCGATCCCGGTGACAGAAAGGGAAACGACACGTATTGTATTGTTGCCATTGAGGATAAAAAGATGGGGTTGAGATCATATTGCATGAGTTTATCCCTCTACATCATGTCATCTTGCTTAAGGCGTTACTCTATTCTCATGAACTTAATACTCTAGATGCATGCTGGATAGCGGTCGGTGTGTGGAGTAATAGTAGTAAATGCAGGCAGGAGTCGGTCTACTTGTCACGGACGTGATGCCTAAATACATGATCTGTAACGCCCCGAGACTGATGTGCCAGGTGTCCTCCAGTTATTCGCTGTTGTTGCCTTGTATTTGCTTGCATGTCATGCATCTCATTTCATGTCATCATGTGCATTTCATTTGCATACATGTTCGTCTCATGCATCCGAGCATTTTCCCCGTTGTCCGTTTTGCAATCCGGCGCTCCTATGTCACCCGGTGTCCCTTTCTACCTCTTTTCGTGTGCGGGTGTTAAACATTTTTGGATTGGACCGAGACTTGTCATGCGGCCTTGGTTTACTACCGGTAGACCGCCTGCCAAGTTTCGTGTCAGTGGGACTTCGTTTGATACTCCAACGGTTAACCGAGGGACCAAAAAGGCCTCGTGTGTGTCGCAGCCCAACACCTCTCCAAAGTGACCCAAAACCCACCTAAACCCCCTCCATCATCTCGGTCGTTCGATCACGATCGCGTGGCCGAAAACTGCACCTCATTTGGACTCTCCTAGCACCCTCTACCTATAAATATGTGGATCTCCTCGAAAATTCGCGCAGTCTAACCCTAGCCTTCCTCTACCTCGCGCCCGGACAAAAACCCCCCGCGCCGCCGGACATGTTCGCGCCACCCTCCTCAGCGAATCCGGTGCCGCCACCTCACTGCCCTCTCTCTCCTCCCACCGCGGGCCTGAGGAGACCCAGATCCGGCCCGCTCGGGCCCGGATCCCCGCGCCGCCGCCAAGTCAGCGCTGCCCCGCTCCTCCTTTGACCACGCCGATGCCTCCTCTCCCCGTGGACGCCACCTCGGCCGCCCTGGCAAGGTTCCGGCCACCGCCTCGCCGGCTGGTCTCACCGCCCCGCCGCGCCGAACAAGCACCGGGATTCCGCGCCTCCCGCAGCCGCGTGACGCCGCCCCTTTACCGCCGGCGTGCCACCGCGGCGCCGGCGCCGGCCTCCTCCGTCCGAGCTCCTCGGCCCAACTCTGGCCACCCTGTTTTCTCCTCGCCGGCGAACCTCGAGCGCCATGTTGCTATAGTACCGCCCAGATCTGGATCCAGATCTGATATCCACCTCGGTTGACTTTCCCCCCGTAACCCTAATTTTTATGCAATCTTCATCATGCCATAACTCTGTCATCGTGGCTCCGATTCATGTGTGTAGCATATCAAAATGTTCGTCTCGACGAGTACATCATTTCATCTCATTGAATCATTTTTATTTGAGCTCATCTTGATACCCGAAATGTCGTTGGAAGAGGGCTATGTGATGATTATGTCAGATCTGTTTCAGCAAATGGCCTTTTCTCATTTTTGCCATGATTAATGTGTGCATGCTATGATCCTGAGCTCTACATGTGTTTTGTAGAATGCCATGCCATCTTTATAAGGGTGTATGCCATTTATTTTTGTGATCTTTGTGGTGACTAGCACAAGCATGCAAAGTAGCTTAGTCAATGATGCTAATTTCAGAGACTTAGAATTTCACAAAGTCCTTGCCCTGTTATTATTTTTATGCCATATGTTCATGTTGTTTCCTAGTGATCCGTGCCTCTTTTGAGGATGATCAGTAAGGATGTTTTGTTAATATTGTTGTGCTCTATCCATCCATGTCTTTGTTTGCATTTATGGAGCACCCTAGCTTGAGTCAATCGAGCTCTACTTTTGCTATAAAATGTTCCTGGCAGATTGTTAACATGTTTAACGATTTTGCCAAGCTTATTGTTATTGATCCGTGCATGCTATGTTGTTGTTCTTGCCATGTCTAGCTCCTATGCCATGTCTTGTTCATGGGTGTATGCTTAGTTTGTCATGCCATGCTCTGTAGTGAGTGCATCGAGCTCGTAAACATGCCTACTCGTTAATCTGTTTGCATGCTCCAGTTTTTCACTAAGTCTGAATCTGTTTATGTTTTTTCTATGTTCACAAGCTTGTAATTGTATTTTCTGATTCCTTTTGGCTCAAGGTCACTAAAGGACTTTTGTTATATGCTTAGAGTAGCTTCATGCCATGCCTTTATTTTCCATGATATGTTCCTGTAGAATGTAGTTTTCATGCTCTAAAGATTGCTTCCTGATGATAAATTCCTGACATGTTGTTAATTTCACCAAGTCTGAAACCTGTTATCTTTTGCACTTTTGCCATGCTTGTTTGAACATGTTATTGGATGAATTAGCCGTAGCTCAGTGTACATATTTTGTCAAGCATCTTGATTGGATCCCTGCCATGTATTTTGTTGTCATGTTTGAGTGATGTAGCATATTTAACTTGATGCATTTAGTTGGTCACTTGCTGATTATCGCAGACCGGTGCCATAATTGTTTTGTTTGCCATTTCCAAACCGTGCATCCGACTCCGGTGATCTTTATATCGATTTCAACCGAAATAAACTCCCCTTTCCAGTGGCACTCTTGGATTTCCATGTTGAGGCCAGTTTCAATCATTCCTTTCCAAATCATGCATATGTACGGCATATCGCATCCCGCATATCATACCATGTTCATGTGTTGGTTGTTTACTATGTTGTGTGCTTCTTTCCAGTGTTGCTTCTTTGGGTTGGTTACGATAACATCGCGTTTCTGAGGACCCGTTTGACTACGTCCGTTTGTCTTCTTCATGAACTCGTTCTTCTTCCTTGCGGGATTTCAGGCAAGATGACCATACCCTCGAAATCACTTCTATCTTTGCTTGCTAGTTGCTCGCTCTTTTGCTTTGCCGATGCTGCGATACCTACCACTTGCTTATCATGCCTCCCATATTGTTGAGCCAAGCCTCTAACCCACCTTGTCCTAGCAAACCATTGTTTGGCTATGTTACCGCTTTGCTCAGCCCCTCTTATAGCGTTGTTAGTTGCAAGTGAAGATTGGAGTTTGTTCCTTGTTGGAACATGGATATTTTGTTGGGATATCACAATATCTCTTATTTAATTAATGCATCTATATACTTGGTAAAGGGTGGAAGGCTCGGCCTTATGCCTGGTGTTTTGTTCCACTCTTGCCGCCCTAGTTTCCGTCATATCGGTGTTATGTTCCTGAATTTTGCGTTCCTTACACGGTTGGGTTATAATGGGAACCCCTTGACAGTTCGCCTTGAATAAAACTCCTCCAGCAATGCCCAACATTGGTTTTACCATTCGCCACCTAGCCCCTTTTTCCCTTGAGTTCTGCAGACTCAAGGGTCATCTTTA
>NC_041382.1:525996471-526040329 GCF_002162155.2 Triticum dicoccoides
GTTGGTCCAAACTAGAGCCCTGTGCAGCGCCCCCTCAGGGAAACTTGAGGTTTAGTTTTAGTTGTCTGGAGCGCTCATCTGAGTGTGCCCTGAGAACGAGATATGTGCAGCTCCTATCGGGATTTGTCGGCACATTCGGGCGGTGTTGCTGGACTTGTTTTACCATTGTCGAGGATGTCTTGTAACCGGGATGCCGAGTCTGATCAGACTGTCGTGGGAGAAGGAATATCCTTCGTTGACCGTGAGAGCTTGTGATGGGCTAAGTTGGGACACCCCTGCAGGGTTTGAACTTTCAAAATCCGTGCCCGCGGTTATGGGCAGATGGGAATTTGTTAATGTCCGGTGGTAGAAAACCTGAAGTTGATCTTAATTAAAATACATCAACCGCGTGTGTAACCGTGATGGTCTCTTCTCGGCGGTGTCCAGTAAGTGAACACGGTGTTGGAGTAATGTTTGACGTAGGTTGCTCTAGGATCACTTCTTGATCATAGTTTCTCGACCATGCTTTTGCCTTCTCTTCTCACTCTCATTTGCGTATATGTTAGCCACCAGATATGCTAGCCGCTTGCTGCAGCTCCACCTCATACCTTTTCCCTACCTATAAGCTTAAATAGTCTTGATAGCGAGGGTGTGAGATTGCTGAGTCCCCGTGACTCACAGATACTTCCAAAACCAGCTTGCAGGTGCCGATGATACCGTGCAGGTGATGCAACTGAGCTCAGGAGGAGCTCGATGAAGATCTTGCCCTTTGTGTTGTTTCGTTCTAGTTGATCAGTAGTGGAGCCCAGTTGGGACGATCGGGGATCTGTGTAGCATTTGGGGTAGTCTTCTTTTATTTTGGGTTCCGTAGCCGGACCTTGATTGTATCTGGTTGATGTAATGCTTTATTCATGTATTGTGTGAAGTGGCGATTGTAAGCCAACTATGTATCCTTTCCCCTTTATTTACTTACATGGGTTGTTGTGAAGATTACCTCACTTACAACATTGCTTTCAATGCGGTTATACCTCTAAGTCGTGCTTCGACACGTGGGAGATATAGCCGCATCGAGGGCGTTACAAGTTGGTATCAGAGCCTTCCCCGGCCTTAGGAGCCCCCTGCTTGATAGAATCGCTGGTGTTGTTGAGCTAGAAAAATGTTTTGAGTCATTTAGGAATTATATATATCGGAGAGTTATGAATTCTTGTTACTCCTCAGTCCCTTCGTTGCTCTGGTGAGGCACCCTGACATAGAGTTTTGACTCTTCTCTTCTCAAATTTCACAAAAAATAGGATCACGCGGGTATCTTGGAATCGTTTCGATGGTTTTGTGACAGGAACATTGTTCTTGGTGCCTCCTGACATTTAGGGGTTGTGGCAGTGTCCCGGGGAGTTGAGCTCCGAGGTATTGTCGTCACAATTTTATCGTTGCAGTTCTGGAATATCCTTCGTTGACCGTGAGAGCTTGTGATGTGCTAAGTTGGGACACCCCTACAGGGTTTGAACTTTAGAAAGCCGTGCCCGCGGTTATGGGCAGATGGGAATTTGTTAATGTCCGGTTGTAGAAAACCTGAAGTTCATCTTAATTAAAATACATCAACCGTGTGTGTAACCGTGATGGTCTCTTCTCGGCGGAGTCTGGGAAGTGAACACGGTGTTGGAGTAATGTTTGACGTAGGTTGCTCTAGGATCACTTCTTGATCATAGTTTCTCGACCGTGCTTTTGCCTTCTCTTCTCGCTCTCATTTGCGTATATGTTAGCCACCAGATATGCTAGCCGCTTGCTGCAGCTCCACCTCATACCTTTTCCCTACCTATAAGCTTAAATAGTCTTGATCGCGAGGGCGTGAGATTGCTGAGTCCCCGTGACTCACAGATACTTCCAAAACCAGCTTGCAGGTGCCGATGATACCGTGCAGGTGATGCAACTAGGCTCAGGAGGAGCTCGATGAAGATCCTTCCTTTGTGTTGTTTCGTTCTAGTTGATCAGTAGTGGAGCCCAGTTGGGACGATTGGGGATCTGTGTAGCATTTGGGGTAGTCTTCTTTTATTTTGGGTTCCATAGCCGGACCTTGATTGTATCTGGTTGATGTAATGCTTTATTCATGTATTGTGTGAAGTGGCAATTGTAAGCCAACTATGTATCCTTTCCCCTTTATTTACTTACATGGGTTGTTCTGAAGATTACCTCACTTTCGACATTGCTTTCAATGCGGTTATGCCTCTAAGTCGTGCTTCGACACGTGGGAGATATAGCCACATCAAGGGCGTTACAAGTTGGTATCAGAGCCTTCCCCGACCTTAGGAGCCCCCTGCTTGATCGAATCGCTGGTGTTGTTGAGTCTAGAAAAATGTTTTGAGTCATTTAGGAATTATATATATCGGAGAGTTATGAATTCTTGTTACTCCTCAGTCCCTTCATTGCTCTGGTGAGGCACCCCGACATAGAGTTTTGACTCTTCTCTTCTCAAATTTCACAAAAAATAGGATCACGCGGGTATCTTGGAATCGTTTCGATGGTTTTGTGACAAGAACATTGTTCTTGGTGCCTCCTGACATTTAGGGGTTGTGGCAGTGTCCCGGGGAGTTGAGCTCCGAGGTGTTGTCGTCACAATTTTATCGTTGCAGTTCTGGAATATCCTTTGTTGACCGTGAGAGCTTGTGATGGGCTAAGTTGGGACACCCCTACAGGATTTGAACTTTCGAAAGCCGTGCCCGTGGTTATGGGAAGATGGGAATTTGTTAATGTCCGGTTGTAGAAAACCTGAAGTTCATCTTAATTAAAATACATCAACCGTGTGTGTAACCGTGATGGTCTCTTCTCGGTGGAGTCTGGGAAGTGAACACGGTGTTGGAGTAATGTTTGACGTAGGTTGCTCTAGGATCACTTCTTGATCATAGTTTCTCGACCATGCTTTTGCCTTCTCTTCTCGCTCTCATTTGCGTATATGTTAGCCACCAGATATGCTAGCCGCTTGCTGCAGCTCCACCTCATACCTTTTCCCTACCTATAAGCTTAAATAGTCTTGATCGCGAGGGTGTGAGATTGCTGAGTCCCCGTGACTCACAGATACTTCCAAAACCAGCTTGCAGGTGCCGATGATACCGTGCAGGTGATGCAACTGGGCTCATGAGGAGCTCGATGAAGATCCTTCCTTTGTGTTGTTTCGTTCTAGTTGATTAGTAGTGGAGCCCAGTTGGGACGATCGGGGATCTGTGTAGCATTTGGGGTAGTCTTCTTTTATTTTGGGTTCCGTAGCCGGACCTTGATTGTATCTGGTTGATGTAATGCTTTACTCATGTATTGTGTGACGTGGCGATTGTAAGCCAACTATGTATCCTTTCCCCTTTATTTACTTACATGGTTTGTTGTGAAGATTACCTCACTTTTGACATTGCTTTCAATGCGGTTATGCCTCTAAGTCGTGCTTCGACACGTGGGAGATATAGCCGCATCGAGGGCGTTACATGATCATACCTAGATATTCTCATAATTATTCGCTTATCTATCAATTGCTCGACAGTAATTTGTTCACCCACCGTGATACTTATGATATCTTGAGAGAAGCCACTAGTGAAACCTATGGTCCCCGGGTCTATTCTCTATCATACAAGTTTCCAATCTATTTTATTTTGCAATCTTTACTTTCAATCTATATCATAAAAATACCAAAAATATCTATCTTATTATTATTATCTCATCAGATCTCACTCTTGCAAGTGGCCATGAAGGGATTGACAACCCCTTTATTGCGTTGGTTGTGAGGTTCTTATTTGTTTGTGTAGGTACGAGGTGACTCGCGCGTGGTCTCCTACTGGATTGATACATTGGTTCTCAAAAAATGAGGGAAATACATATGCTGCTTTACTGCATCACCCTTTCCTCTTCAAGGGAAAACCAACGCAGTGCTCAACCTCAAAAAAATGCAGTGCTCAAGAGGTAGCACTCACCCACACCCCCTGTTATTCTGCGGCGACGGCAGCCTCACACCGCAGCCGAACCAGTGAACCCTCGTACTCCTCTCTGCGTGGGCATCCACTACCGCGTCGTCCCCTTCCTAGGCGTCGCCGTCGTCCACTGCCTTGGTGCCCTCGGCGCGGTGTGGTCCATGTGGTCAACGACCGACGTCCATCGGAAGAGTACTGTACGTGGAGAGGCTGACAGATGGGTCCACGGCAGCCGCAAGGAAGTTCCTCCTTATTACGCGCTAAATAATTATTCCTGCACCTGACAGCAGGGACCCACTAGACGGGCCACCGTATTTCGATCAAAAAAACGTTTCCCCCTAACTACTGGGACCCACCAGCTACATCTTCGCACACAAGGAAGTGCGTCCGGGCAAAAAGAAAAACAATTCGCCCCTGACTGCTGGGACCCACCAGCTATATCTTCGCATGCAATGAAGTGCCTGACAGTCGGGACCCACCTAGTCGAAGCGTTCGTAGCATTGTCATTCTGGTCGCGAACGTGTACATACATACTGGTCGATGTAGAGCGCGCACGTGTCGTAGTAGAGGCGCGCATGTAGCATGTACACATACGTACAACGGCCAGTGTGCAAGAAAGAAAATACGGCCACGTACGTACATACGGGCTGGGTCTTGAATGCATACTCGCGCATACGTATGGCCAGGGCTCGTGTACATGGCTAGGTCAGAATGGAGAAACTGCGTCGTCGTCGTGTTCATGGGGAGCCAACCGGCTAGGTCGGAATGGAATGCGTCGTCGTGTTCATCGAGAGGGCTTGGATGGAACAACCGATGGAAATGAGGCCTGGCGTACTGCAGAACAAAGGAAACGGCCTTGTGTTCGACCGGCCATGGTCGAAATGGGGGTCCTATTCATCGAGAGGGGTGTGGCATACCGCAAAATAGAGGAAACAGACTTGTGTTGGAGCGCTACGGTCGAAACGGGGGTCCTGTTCATCGGGAGTGGTGTGGCGTACCGCAAAACGGGACTCCGCGGGATACTGTTCATCTCCACCGTTGACCCCCTCCAGCCTCCACGGGCTACTGTTCATCCACCGTCGACCTCCTCCAGCCTCCACCTGCGACTGTTCATCCACGGGCTCCTGTTCATCCAGCCTCCACCGCGCGCTACTCAACTGGCTACTGTTCAACCAGCCCTCTCCATGGGCTCCTGTTCAACCACCCCTCCACGAGCTACTGTTCATCCAATCCTCCACCGTCTACTATTCATCCAGCCCTCCACGGGGTCCTCCTGATGATCCAGCCCTCCATAGGGTCCTGTTCATCCAGCCCCAACCGGCTCGATCAATCGGGGTCATGTTCATCCAAAGGCAACACCACGAGGTCCTGTTCATCGACCCCCATCGGGAACTATTCATCCAAACCCCCCCCCCCCCCAGCAACACTCACTGTTCATCCAGACGTAGCATCGATCGGCCTCAGTTAGCAGCAGTAGTGAAGGACTCGCTCAATCAAGTTCAATTAACAACCATCGATCAATCGCTCGCTCCAGTGCAGTAACGCGTAGCCTACAGTGCAATCGCTCGAGTTCAGTAGGCGAACACCTCACTCGGGTTCAATTAGAGCCCAATGCCTCGCACCCACGTGCGTGCGTGTACGAGAGAAACGCGCAAACCTCCGTGCATCGCTCGGCCCCGAGCACCCACCGTAACCGGGAACACCCCGATATTTTCCTCGCCCTTGCTTCTACCATGGTTTTTTCCATCATGGACGGCCCAAAGAATGTCATGCAGCTGCGTCTCCGGCCTGCCCAGTACGAAAAGCCCATTTTCTGTCATGATTTTTTGTCATAGAAGTAGGAGCCCACCACATATATGATGATACCGGGTTTTGTCACAATTATCGTCATAGAAGTGTCATAAGTATGACAGAAAAAAAATCGTTCGGTCCAAAATGTCACGGATGTGTCTTTTTTTGTAGTGCACGTCGGTACGGGCGTCGTCGGTGCCGCGTCGTACCGCGCCACCGGTGTCTGCGGTGGCCGCGCCTCCTGTGCTTGTGGTCGTGCCTCCCGTGCCTGCGGAAATGCCATGCAGGCAGAGACAAAAGCCGGGTGCGTGGAGAGAAACGAGTCGGTGGCCAGCTTCTCCGTGTCCGCCGCCATCATTGAGGAGAAGTAAAACACAGGAGGCCGCTGCCACTTGGGTCCCATGAAGGCCACCACCGAGGCGACGACTGCGCATTCAGGTGGTTTCTTTGCTGTTTCATCTCTTCTGAGGACCTTTGTCGACCCTGCAAGTGTCTGCCGGACATGAGGAAGACAAAGGGATTGGCAGGTGGCCATTCAGATTAGGTACTCCCTCTCTGGTTGGCGGGAAATATTTTTTCTAAGAATGGATAAATTGGATGTATCTATAACTAAAATAAGTCTAGATACATCCATTTCTGAGAAAAGTATTTCCAGACGGAGGGAGTATTAATTATACCAAGAGAGTCGGATTAGCACCGCTTAGTTCATGTAAATGTAATGAAATCTATCATGTTTATATGAAGATCCGGCTTTTTTATATGAAATCTTGCATGCTTATATGAAAACAGTCCGTGTTTGCACGAATTTCATCTGGTTGGTTAGAGTTGTGAAAATGTATGCCGCTGGCATTTGATGTCATCCTCCGCGGAAGTAAGTGGGAGGCACTTGTGCGCGTCGGTCCTAAACAAACGGTTTTTAACCCCTTTCTACGACTGCATCTGGAACTGCCGCCAAGTGAGTGTGGGCAATAGGGGGTCCTTCCCACACGACCCAGAAACCGTCGGGGATATGCCCTCTTGGCACACACGTTCGACAAAATGAGGTCGCCGACGAGTGTTCAAATACGGAAATACGTGCAGTAGAGCTAAAAAATACAATTATATGGAGAAATTGTTTTCGGTCGCAAGTACATCCCACACAGTCAGTCCCCGCTAACGTTTTCGTTCGTATGTACATCACACATAGTCGCTCCAAGGAAAACGTTTGCGTTCACAAGTACATCACACACAATTTTTCCTGTTAAATCGTTTGTGGTAGCGTTGCCATTGCACACGATATTAATAATTTTATCATTTGCGTTATTGAATGCATCACACACGGTGCGCAGAAAGAAACTGTGTGGCAAAGGTTGTCCATCACACACACTTTTTATGTGATAAACATTTGCGCAAGGTGGCCTACGCAAATAGTTTTCAATAGAAAGTCGTGTGTGCAGTGGAGATTGATCGCACACGTAGTGGATCCTAGAAACGTTTCTGATCTCCACGTATATCACAGATGTTTCGCTTTCGCAAACCGTGTGCAGTGTAATCCCTATTTAATCCATAATTAATCCATAATTAATCCCTAATTTAAAAATCACATGTTATGAATTTGAAAGTAGGCAATCACTTATTTTATATACAACCATGTTTATTACAAATATAGGTTCAACCACGAATCCATAATTCAATGAACATGTACATATACTAAAGAACTACAGAAGCACCAAGTAAAGAATGATGAACCACAGTTGTACTAAAGACTGTAAAGAGAGAGGCAAAAGACATTCTGGTTGCTGGAGAAGGTGAAGCGGAATGCCCATATTGTGGCCTCCTCCATGCGTAAGGCGCGCACGACTCTAGGCCAACCCCTTGTGATGGCTGCTCGTCCATCCGTCACTGTCTTCATTAGGACTTCTCGATGCTCATTGTAGTATGGATGAAATACTTTAACCTTCATTGCGTGTCCACCAATCATGTACTTTGCAAGGTAATCTTGAGTGAACTGCTTCGGGATCCACTGGGAACGAAAAAGATTCAGACATTGTTGTCTAACAACTAATTATGGGCAGTAAAAAGAGAAGGCTGCAGAGTTTGTAGTTACCATGCTACAGCTCACTGTTGTGTTGGATAGAGCATAAACAAATAATTTGCTTGCCACCATTCGTATCTTGTTGCTAATAATCCTTATCAGTTTCCTCACTTGATGCTTGTTCATCAATATCTCATTGCCCCATAGCAAAAAGGGTCAATGCATGGATCCTTGCCAAGGGCATATGTACCAACAGGCAACAAGTCAACATTAGAAGCTAACTAGTGTCCAGGCCTGGATCTATATGCACTACATTATGGAATGACGGGGGGTGTCGTGGAATTGTCACGGCAGGTGTCCTAGTGAAACGACTTAGTCGTGGAGCCATGGCATCTAGGAAGCTCAAAGGGGTTGATCGGGACAAAGGACACGAGAGGTTTATACTGGTTCGGCCCCTTACGGTGAAGGTAAAGCCTAGTCCAGTTGATGTGGTATTGCTAGGTTTCGATGACCAGGGAGTGAAATATGCTAAGCCTGATTCTCGATTTGATGTTACTTACCCTAAGCCGCCGCCGGGTCGTCCCCTTACATACACGGGTTGACGCCTGGCGGCCTACAGAGTCCCGGCCGGCTCATACAACGTGTCTGGCTCGGTGACTTCTTTTACATGCCTTACTTTACAAGTCTTATTCATACGTGGCGGTTTATAATTATGATCCTTAAGCTGCCCCTAGGCTTGGGCCTATTACAAGCTTTATACTAAACCGTAACCTTGTATACTCTTCGGGCTTCTTTTGAAGTAATCCTCCATTGGGATTGACCCGGCCCCTCCTAGGCGGGTCATACCTGGTAGTCATATCCCCAACATTAGGCCCCAGGTTGATTTGAACTTTGTTCTTGAAAATCTTCAATACTTAGAAAAAATCCATCTATTACTACTTTGCGGAAGCCTTGTAATCCATCTATTACTTCATCTCCGGATTTTTCAGAAACCCGCCACCACGTCATCTTTTAACGGATCTTTATCTTTAATGCCTTTCCGAAAATCGAGGCGCCTGGGTAGCTGGATAACCATGTTTCGGTCTCCTTGTTTTACACGCCCACTTATGAGTCTTCTCCTTATAAATAGGCACGACTGGCCTTTCTTCATTCTCCCCATTTTTCCATCGTCTTCTGCCTCTCTCGCAACCCTTCTGTCGCTCAAGCTCCACCACCACCGCATCGCTCATCGTCGTCCTCAAGTTCGGCCGCTGCATCACCCTGAGCTGTCCAGAGAAACGGCGACGACCCTCCACAGCAGATCTGCGTCCATAAGTTCTTGCTTTCTCACACCTTAGATCTGCATTTAGGGTTTGCGAGTTCTTTATTGTGTTCTTCGCTGTTCATCACAGATTTCTTTCAGTCTCTCCACCGCACCCTCCTTTGATCTAAAGGAAGTATAGAACCTATGCGGTAGTTGTTTTGCATCCATTTGTGATGCTAGTAGATCCCTTTCTCTTGTACAAATGCCTCTTTAGAACTGACGAACTCCTCTGTACTGGTTTTTAGGTCTAGATTTATTTTCCTTTTTTCGAACTGTCTTGATCCAAAAGAATAGCAACAACTTGTGAAACTTGTTAATCTCAACACTTAGCCAATTCCGAATCAGGTAACTTTTGAATGTCTTTAGTCATGGCGGCTTATCACGCCGGCTCACTTTTCCTTTATATGTCTTTAGCCCTTACTTAAGCCGCCATTAGTCATTTGTACTATCATCATTTAACCTGTAATTCCACCAATAATTTGAACCGACACATTACTTTCTTTTCAGTTTGTCCTTTTTTCATCATGTCGTCAAAAGCGCGAAAGTTCTGCAACTGGGTTCCTTCCACAGTCATTGAGGACACCTTGAAAGATTTTGTCATGATCGGATGTTTGCCAGCGAAGACTTTTATGTCCTATCGTGCTCCTGACCCGACCGAAGAACGGCCTCAGCCCAAAGACGGTGAAGTTATCGTTTTTACTGACCAATGAATCGGGGTTTTTCACCACCCAGCTCAAAGTTCTTCAGAGACGTTCTGCATTTTTTCAAGCTTCATCCACAAGATCTTGGACCCAACTCCATATCCAATATCTGCAATTTTCAAGTTCTCTATGAGGTATATCTTCAAGAGGAACCGACTGTGGAACTCTTCAGAGAGTACTTTTATTTGAACCGCCAGAATGAAAGCACGAACGACCCTAGCTTGGAACTTGGCGGAATCTCGATTCAGCATCGATAGGGTGATGTCTTTCCTTTAGTAGTCTTACCAAGCCATCCCAAAGATTGGAACCAAACTTGGTTCTATTGCCAAGACACGCCGCCAGCTTATGAAAAACCACTGCCGGGTTATCGCATGGAGCGTCTTGATTCTAAGTTTCTGCTCCCTGACAAGCTTACTGCTGCTGAACGCAAG
Source organism: Triticum dicoccoides (assembly GCF_002162155.2). Taxonomy (NCBI): domain Eukaryota; kingdom Viridiplantae; phylum Streptophyta; class Magnoliopsida; order Poales; family Poaceae; genus Triticum; species Triticum dicoccoides. The sequence goes on from NC_041382.1 coordinate 526,006,638, forward strand.
AAGCTTATCCCATCTATCAAAAGGATTCAAGCTTTATTGGGAAACGGCTTAACTGGAGTTGACCTGATCCATTGCTGGATCGCATGGCGGGTCATCCCTCTAAGCCGCCGATCGAAGTTGATGTATAAATATGGCGGAGGCCCAAATGACTCTCTACGTCATAGTTCTGTACAACTAACTGAAGAGGACATTGTTGCAATGTCAACCATCCTCATGAACGGAAAATACGAGGACTGCAGTAAGGTTGGATTAAATCCTTTCTGCAAACTTAACCCGGCACCAGAGGTGAACCACCTTGACCTCCTTTTTTCTTCAGTAGTTAACTACTTGCATGACTTTTAAACTGTTATTTGCCTATAGGCCAAATCTGACTTCTGGAAGGCCAAATATGATCATGAAGCTGCCAAGAAGGTTAGAGCCGCTGTCATAGCCGCCAGGAAGAAAACTCGGAAGTCCAAGAAGAAAAAGACTGCTTCTGATATATTCCAGTTGGATGACGTTTCTGAGTCGGAGGTAGCCCTTGACTCCCTTGGCCTATTTTTTAACAACCTTATTGACACTGACTATTGCCAGGACGACACGGGGGCCAGCCAGGCAGCAGAAGAGGTAACTATTTCCTCCGACTCAGAACCTTTGCCAAGACTGAAACCTCGACTGGTAACCCGGAAAGTAAGGTTTTCACACCCTTTGGCTTATTTGGATCCTCATTTTCTTTTGAAAAAGCAACAACATGGGAGCCGTCGTTAGGCCCGGACTAATGACGACGATGAACTGCCCTCCGTCTTACAAAAAACTCCTCGAAAATGCCAGAATAAGGTTTCTTTCACCTTTGTCTTTTTCTTTTATCAATGAATCTATTTCCTTACTCTCTTAACTTTTTTTACTTTTGCAGGAGGTTTCTCGCTCTTCTGGCGACTCGTCACAAACTCAATTTCCGGCTTTCAAGACTGCCCCTGGGTAAGGAAAATCATCTTTATTCTGCATCTTTAAAACTGCATCATTATACTAACTGTCTCATAAAATCTTTCTTAGCGGTCAAGCAAAGTCCAAGAAAGCCAAGGTGAGTAAACCGGCAGAAGACCCGAAAGATCCTACACCTGAGCTGGTAATACTGACTTCTGCTCCTGAACAATCTGAAGCACCAGAAGACCCTGCTGCCAACATTCAACCCGACCTTCCCGAGACGTCAGCTGATGAGACCATTCTCAATCCATCCACCATCGGGCCGTCCAACTCAGCTAACCCGCGGGTGTCTTCTGACAATGACGTCCTAATCACTGGTAGCAGATTCATTGAGCCGGGCAATCCAACTGTACTGGCTAGGCACTCTGCCGAACAAGAGCCTCTGGAAAAGCAGAAAGTACGGTTTGACGTCTCTCACTACGCTCAACTAAACATTAGTGACGTGCTGTCTGGATACCTCAGTCATGTGCATTCCACCCGTGACTCGGAAATTGAGATGGTGAAGCAATTGCAACTGAAATATGAGGTATGTTCACCGGCTTTCATTAGCTTACATATGTTCTACCAGCCCCCAAGTCTCCGAATTATGATGAACCTGAATGATCTGTAGACTTATGATATAAGTTGATGCTCTGTCTTAGATTTTTCTTAAGTCCAGCATAACTTGCACCTATAGTCCCCAAGGGCCGGCTCATTTTATCAGGAATGAGCCGGTAATTGACTTTATAACTATCTTGAATCCGTCCAAACAAATAGTGTGCTCCGGCTCAACATGAAAAAACTTTCTGAATATCATGCATTAGCCCCCAAGTGCCAAGTGTTGTTACTTGTAAAACACTTGGGACTTCAAACATAGATGAGCCATTTTGCATTTTTTTAATTGATTTGGCAGACATTAGCCCCCAAGTGCCGAGTGGTGTTGCGGTGCAAAGTACTTGGGACTTTATTCATCATAACCTTTATTGAAATCAATTTTAACACACTTGTGCATGTTGGCAGACCGCCCTAACTGAATTGGGTTCTCAATTAACTGATGCAAAGACCCTGCTGGCGGATCAAGAGGCGGAGATAAAGAACGCTGACTCCAAACTTCAATTGAGCCTCTCTGAAGCTGAAAAACTGAAGACCAGTTTTGATGCGGAGAAGAAATCCTGGGCCAATGAGAAAACCTTACTGATACAGCATGCTGAGAGAGCGGAAGCGGCTCTCAAAGAGGTTACCACGGAGCTCACCGGCTTAAAAAACCATGTGTCTCAGATGGTCTCCACAATCTTTGGTGAGTCATTTGCATTATTTACTTACACTCTATTTTTGCAAAAAGAATATAAGCCGCCTTCTTAACCTTTTAAAACACCCGTAGGTCCCCGGAGCAACAATCTAAGCCAAAACAGTTTAGTAAACTCAAGGCGCTTTACACCCTGGTGGAGTAGTTGTACACTGGAGCTCAACGGCGCTTGCCACTATATCCCCAGCCAACCAAGGACCAAACCTCTTGAGTGACGTCTTGAAGAAATTGTCAATCATACCTGCCAGATTCCAAGAGGTCAGGCGGTCTTGCGCAAGAGTCGGAGCGCTAACCGCACTGAGCCATTCCAAAGCCTGGGTACCGGAACTCGACCTGGCGGATGTAGCCAAGGGGTATCCCCCCTTGAAAGAAGATGGGACTCCATTTGATCAAGACGATTTTGTTGCTTGTGTGAGGGAAGTTCGTCCTCGTGCTACCATCCTTGGCGAGGAAACCAACATTGATAAATATCAGCCGGGTTTTGATGTTGAGAATAAGAAGATGGAAACTCCCTCATATAAAGTGACAGATCTTATCCCGCCGGTTCGCCAACACACTTTTGCCCTAGAAATTGACCCAGCTGGTCTAATTGACGATGAAGCTGAGTTCATTGCTCTGGATGGCTTTGATTGGTCCAAACCCAGCTTCCAACCAGTAGAGGGAGGTGAACCGGCGAGGGAGGATTCATAATCGTCCGAATAATCCGGCTTTTATTTGAGAAAAAACAGTTTTAACCTTTTTGGGCTCTCAATACCTTGTAATAGGTTAGCTTGAAAACTGCCTGTTTTGCCTATGCCGTCGTGCATAGTATGTTGCATATGACTGCTTTACCTGTCAGGTCAGTATATGCATTATATCCTTTATCACATCTGCAGTGTTCGGGTGTTCCTGTATGCAAAAGATGAAAAAACTGTACTGGCGGTTTATCGCTGGACAGGTCAAAACACCCGATACATAACTATGAAATCATCATAGTGGAATAATCAGGACCAGATGTAAAGATAAACAAGGCTAAAAAGCCTTTGATTAACGAAAAAACACAGATAAATCTGTTTTATGTACGACAATGTCATACCTGTGTTCTTTGATTCTGAACTGCCGGCTTATATGACCCGGATAGTAAGGTTAACAACCCAATCTTTGTAGAAGTTAATACCTCCATATGTCTGATGATTTTCATACCTTGGAAACTCATTGTACAATAACCAAGTCGGTTTAAATTGAAACCATACTTACAATTAGATTTGAGACAACAAAAAACCAGCAAAACAAAATAGTATGTTTCGAACGATGTAAATCAAGCATTAAGAATAATTTGGAGGCTACTGATTCGAATACGATCAGTAAACCGGACCAAAGGGGTTAAGCTAGGATTCGAATACAATCATATAGCCCCCAGTGGCTTTGGCGTTGCGCCGATCAAGAGGGTACCGACAGCTATGTTCTCTTTGGTTCGAATACGACCTATGTTTGAACAGGAAGCCCCCAAATGACCTTGAGAGGTTTTTAACAACCTTGATTCAAATACGATCCAAGTCGGACCCAAAAGGGGTTAAGCTATGATTCGGATATGATCAAGAAGCCCCCTAGTGAGTTAGGCTTTGCGCCGATCAAGAGGGTTACGACAGCTATGTTCTCTTTGGTTCGAATACAACCTATGTTTCAACAGGAAGCCCCCTGGTGACCATGAGGTTTAACGGCTAGATTCAAATACGATCATGAGCCAGACCAAATGGGTCAAGCTAGATTCGAATACGATCAGGCCCCTACTGGTCGTTTGAATAATTATAATAATAAAGATATATGATAAAAAAAAGGACAGAGGTCCTGCTTTATTATTTATCATAATATATACAATGTCAAAGTATGTACAATATGAGAGCCGGTGGCTCAAGTGTAGTAAGGCCGGAGATGAGCAATATTCCACGGCCAGCGGGTCTCCTCCTCCGACTTACGTGAGTCTTGGTACTCTCGAACATCGATAAGGTAATATGACCCGTTGTTTAACTTTTTGCTGACCACAAAGGGTCCTTCCCAAGGTGTGGATAGCTTGTGTGCATCAGACTGACCCTGGATGAGCCGGAGCAACAGATCACCTTCTTGAAAGGTTCCGGACTTAACCCGGCGGCCGTGATAACGGTGCAGGTCCTATTGGTAAATTGCTGATCGGGCCGCTGCTAAGTCCCGATCTTCATCTAATAAGTCAAGAGCATCCTGTCGCGCTTGTTCATTATCAGTTTCAATGTAAGCCGCCACACGGGGCGAGTCATGATGGATGTCGCTGGGCAGAACTGCCTCTGCTCCGTAAACCATGAAGAAGGGTGTATAACCTGTAGACCTGTTAGGGGTAGTATTGATACTCCATTACATAGAGGGTAATTCTTCCACCCAACATCCCGGCATCCGTTGTAAAGGGACCATAAGCCGGGGTTTTAGACCTTTCAGGATTTCCTGATTGGCTCTTTCAGCTTGACCATTGGATTGGGGGTGAGCTACTGATGATACATCAAGCCGGATATGCTCCCGTTGATAGATCTCTTCCATGTCTCCTTGGGACAAGTTGGTGCCATTGTCAGTGATAATGCTATGTGGAAAGCCAAAACGAAAGATCACCTTCTTCATGAATTGAACTGCCATGGCCGCATCACAATTACTGCTCTGCCTCAACCCATTTTTTGAACTTGTCCACTACCACCAAAAGGTGCGTCTTCTTATCTTTAGACCTTTTGAAAGGTCCAACCATGTCATGCCCCCAGACTACAAATGGCCAAGTGATTGGAATCATCTGCAATTCTTGAGCCGGCACGTGCGCTCGTCGTGCAAATTTTTTACACCCATCGCACCTACTGACTAGATCCTCCACATCAGCGTGAGCCGTTAGCCAGTAAAAACCATGACGAAAAGCTTTGGCCACAAGAGACTTTGAACCGGCATGATGGCCACAATCTCCTTCATGGATCTCACGAAGAATTTCTTGACCTTCTTCAGGAGAGACACAACATTGAAACGCTCCAGTGACACTGCGATGATACAACTCACCATTGGAAATTGTCATTGACTTAGACCGCCGGGTTATCTGTCGAGCCAAGGTCTCATCCTCCGGCAAATCACCCCGGGTCATGTAAGCCAAATACGGCATTGTCCAATCTGGAATGACATGAAGAGCCGCCACCAATTGTGCTTCTGGGTCTGGAATAGCCAAGTCCTCTTCTGTAGGCAACTTGACAGAAGGGTTATGTAGAACATCTAAAAAGGTGTTAGGCGGCACCGGCTTACGCTGAATCCCAACCGGCTTAAAGCATCGGCCGCTTCATTTTTTCTACGATCAATGTGCTCCACCTTATAACCCTTGAAGTGTCCAGCAATAGCGTCAACCTCACGGTGATAAGCCGCCATGAGAGGGTCCTTGGAATCCCACTTGTCTGATACTTGCTGAGCCACCAGATCTGAGTCGCCGAGGCACCGTGCACGGCTTAAACTCATCTCTCTAGCCATTCGAAGCCCATGGAATAAGGCCTCATACTCAGCTGCATTGTTAGTACAAGGAAACATCAATCGCAAAAGATAACAAAATTTGTCACCTCGAGGAGAAGTTAAAACAACTCCAGCCCCCGAGCCTTCCAATTGTCTGGACCCATCAAAATGAATCGTCCAATATGTGTTGTCTGGCTTCTCTTCAGGTATATGCAACTCCGTCCAATCGTTAATGAAGTCCACCAGTGCTTGAGACTTGATGGCAGTACACGACACATACTTTAAACCATGAGACCCAAGCTCAATGGCCCACTTGGAGACTCGTCATGTGGCTTCTCTATTTTGAATAATATCTCCTAAAGGAGCAGAGCTAACCAGAGTGATAGGATGACCCTGAAAATAATGCTTAAGATTCCAGCTTGCCATGAATACCCCATGAACAAGCTTATGCCAATGTTGATATCTCTATTTGGACTCAATGAGCACTTCGCTGACGTAATAAACCGGCCTTGAACCGGATGTACCTTGCTAGCCTCCTTGCGCTCGACGACAATGGCCACACTGACAGCACGTGTGTTAACAGCCACATATAACAACAATGGCTCCTTCTCAACCGGAGCAGCAAGAACCGGCGGTTCATCAAGCTGTTTTTTCAGATCTTGAAAGGCAAAGTTAGCAGCGTCACTCCAAACAAAGTCATCTGTCTTCTTCATCATTTGATACAACAGCATAGCCTTCTCACCCAACTGGCTTATGAACTGGCTCAAAGCTGCGACGCGACCCGCCAGCCACTGAATGTCATTGATGCATGCCGGTTTAGCCAAAGATGAAATTGCCTTAATTTTTTCCGGGTTAGCCTCAATGCCTCTGTTAGACACCAAAAAGCCCAAAAGCTTGCCAGCTGGGACACCAAAAACGCACTTGGCCGGGTTAAGCATCATCTTGTAGACCCAGAGGTTATCAATGGTTTCCTTCAGATCAGCTACCAAGGTTTCCTTCTCTCGGGATTTCACCACTATATCGTCTACGTAAGCATGAACATTACGCCCAATCTGATTATGAAGGCAATTCTGTACACACCGCTGATAAGTCGCCTGGGCACTCTTAAGCCCAAAAGGCATAGACACATAGCAGAAGGCTCCAAAGGGAGTAATGAAAGTCGTCTTCTCCTGGTCCTTAACTGCCATTTTGATCTGATGATAGCCAGAATAAGCATCCAAAAAGCTCAAAAGCTCACAACCCGACGTGGCATCAATGATTTGATCAATACGAGGGAGAGCAAAAGGATCAGCCGGACAAGCTTTGTTTAAATCTGTGTAATCCACACACATACGGGAAGTGTCGTTCTTTTTTAGCACGAGCACCGGGTTAGCCAACCACTCTAGGTGAAAAACTTCAACAATAAACCGGCCGCCAAGAGCCGGGCCACCTCTTCTCCAATAGCCTTGCGCCTTTCCTTGTTGAACCGCCGAAGAAACTTCCTGACTGGCTTAAACTTAGGATCAATATTGAGAGTGTGCTCAGTGAGTTCTCTCAGTACACCCGGCATGTCAGAATGTTTCCATGCGAAGATGTCCCGGTTCTCACGGATGAACTCGATGAGCGCGCTTTCCTATTTGGGATCCAAGTTAGCACTGATAATGAATTGTTTGGATGAGTCGCCAGGCACAAAATCAATCATCTTGGTATCGTCAGCTGACTTCAATTTCAACGCTGGCTCATGCTCAGTAGTTGGCTTCTTCAAAGACGTCATGTCCGCCGGGTCAACATTATCCTTGTAGAACTTCAATTCTTCTGTTGCACAAACAGATTCGGCGTAAGAAGCATCACATTCTTCACATTCCAAGGCTATCTTCCGGCTTCCATGCACTGTGATAGTGCCCTTATAACCCGGCATCTTGAGCTGCAGATAAACATAACACGGTCGTGCCATGAATTTTGCATAAGCCGGCCGTCCAAACAGGGCGTGATATGGGCTTTTGATTTTGACCACTTCAAAAGTTAACTTCTCTGCCCTAGAATCATGCTCATGTCCAAAGGATACTTCCAGCTCAATCTTACCAACTAGATATGCCGACTTACCAGGCACTACTCCATGGAAAATGGTGTTGGATGTCTTAAGACTTTTGTCAGTCAACCCCATGCGATGGAATGTCTCATAAAAGAGAATATCGATAGTACTGCCTCCATCCATGAGTACCTTAGTGAATTTGTATCCACCAACCTGAGGGGCCACCACCAAAGCCAGGTGACCCAGATTATCGACCAGGTGATCTTCCCTACTCCACACAATAGGCTGCTCAGACCATATCAAATAACGTGGAACCGCCGGTTCAACCGCATTCACAGCTCTCTTATGAAGTTTCTGGTCCCTTTTGCATAAACTGGTGGTGAACACGTGGTACTGCCCACTGTTTAGCTGCTTTGGGTTACTCTGATACCCGGATTGCTGCTACTGTTGACTACCTTGGACGGATTGCTGATAATAGCCGCCTTGATTCCCCTGAGGGCCCTGGCCATGAAAAACACCGCCGCCTGAGCCGCTGCCCGTGCCATGAAAGTCGCCACCGCCTGAGCCATTGCCAGGCCCATGATTACCGTCGAACATGTTAGAATTCTTGAAAGCCTTCATGATCGTACTGTCTTTCCATAGATGGGTGGCCGGATTCTCCCGGGTGCCGTGCCTTGGACATGGTTCATTTAACAACTGCTCGAGGGTGGGACCTGACCCGCCTGACCGAGGAGGTGGCCTCCCCTTACGCTGTTGATTGTTGCCTTGTGTGTTGGTGTTAGCTACAAACTCCAGACTACCGTCAACTTTACGTTTATTATTACCTCCTTGATTTGCCGGGTTATGCTGATGACCTTTGCTGTTGCCATTCTTCTTTCCCTTCCTTGTCTTCTCTTCGTCAGACGCAGGATTCTTGGTACTATCAGAATCGGCGTATTTAACCAAAGCCGCCATCAGCTGGCCCATGTCATTGCAATCACGTTTGAGCCGCCCCAGCTTCTGTTTCAGAGGTTCAAAATGCCATTTTTTCTCCAACATTAAGACCATGGAGCCGGTATCCATCTTATCAGATGAATGTATTATTTCCTTCACCCGGCGCACCCAATGGGCCATGGATTCACCTTCCTCTTGCTTGCAGTTAGTTAAATCCACAATCGACATGGGTTGCTTGCATGTTTCCTTGAAATTTTGAATAAACCAGGCCTTTAACTCGGCCCATGAGCCGATGGAATTGGGTGGCAACCCCTTCAACCAAGTGGGAGCTATTCCATCCGATATCATGGTGAAGTACTTAGCCATTGCTGCGTCACTGACCTCCAGCAACTCCATGGCCATCTCATAACTTTCGATCCATGCCCCGGGTTGTAAGTCAGCTGTGTAGTTATGCACCTTCCGAGGCCCCTTGAAATCCTTTGTTAAACGCTCATTACGTAGAGCCGGCACCAAGCAAGGGACACCTCCCGTCCTTGTGGCCACACCTGCTTCAGCAGAGGCTGTTGGATAAACGGAAAAGCCTGGTGAGCCGCCTGCTCCGTTGCCTGTTGAACCGCCCGCTTGGCCTCTTGGCGGATCCTCTCCTGGTCCACCAAGTTAAGAGCTCCATCATGCATCGGGTCATACCTGCATGGTTGGTTACGGCGCTGAGCATTGCTTGACATGGCTGCTAAATCCATATGCCTGCTATAGCTTGGGCTTCGGCTTGGGCGAGGGGTTGAATGGATCGTGTCTCGACTATAAGAGTATGACTCCTGCTGCGCCAGGGCTGTCTGAAGAAGATCTCTGACCCTTCGTGTTTCGATCGCCGTCGGAGAATCGCTTCCATTGGGAGAGCCGCCAGACGTGCTGATGCAGCAATCAGATTCTCCAAAGGGTTAGAAAAATGACCCGGCGGCTTTGGTGTATGACGAGGCGGAGCCGTATTCACCCGAGGGGGTTCCATAGCTCGTGGCTGATCCAGCGCCCCAGCCCCGGGTGTTGTAATTTGGCTGGCCTCCGGCGGGTTACTCGGACCAGCCCCGAGTGTGTGGAAAAGATTCCTAGGATCATAAGTCAGGGGCAGACGTGATTGAATCTTCTCGTGCCTTCTCCTCATGACCTCGTTTGACGCGTTTAGATGCATTGAAAGCTGAAAAGCCTCTGATTGAAGTTGTTGATCCCGGGCGTCCAAAGCCGCCCGTTCTACAGCCATCCGGACGTCCTCCGCCGCCTAATTTTCCTTGGCTTGAGCTATCTCCTCATGCAGCCAAGCCACCTCCGCATCATGTTCAACCTTGTCTACCGGTTCAACCACGGTGGTCAACAGGGCCGTCATTTTATCCATAAGATGCATCAACAGCTGAGCCGGCGGGCGTGCAGGGTCTCCTGACCCGGTCGCTGCCGTCCCAGAGGTTATTGCTGCCGCAGCTGTAGAGTTTTGTGCGGGCTGTGTACCCGTCACGAAGACCCCCGCTCTGATCGGCGGCTCAAAGGGGTCCGGAATACTGCTACCATCGGAACAGCCTCCAAGCCCACCATCTGGTAGTTGATACAATGAATCCGTCTCACTTGTGGATGACTCACCGTCAGAATAGATGGTCGTCTCACCACCATCCACAGATCCTTCAGAGAACTCCCCTCTATGGATGCAACCCACGAAGCCATGCTTCACGGCGGGCTGAGTCCGGGCGGGTCTCGCACACTGAGCCATCTCGATGAGGTCGGTGCAGATGTCCGTCTCAGGGCCCAGCTCGCCGATCCGGCCGATGAAGACGTGGATTCCGCCGAAGGGGACCTGCTACCCATACTCAATTGAGCCGGCGTCGGGGCCCCGGCCTTCATTGTCGATGTAGAACTTGCCGCGACGACTCTTGGTCATTCGGCCCGCAACATATCCCTTGAGCCCTTCGAAGTTGCCCTTCAAGAACTCAAATCCACCATGCGCTGGCCCCATGGTGGGCGCCAGGTAGGGGTCCTACTTTATTATTTATCATAATATATACAACGGTGGGCGCCAACTGTCATGGAATTGTCACGGCAGATGTCCTAGTGAAAGGACATAGTCGTGGAGCCATCACAACTAGGAAGATCAAAGGGGTTGATCGGGACAAAGGACACGAGAGGTTTATACTGGTTCGGGCCCTTACGGTGAAGGTAAAGCCTAGTCCAGTTGATGTGGTATTGCTTGGTTTCGATGACCAGGGAGCGAAATACGCTAAGCCTGGTTCTCGATTTGATGTTACTTGCCCTAAGCCGCCGCCAAGTCATCCCCTTATATACACGGGTTGTCGCCTGGCGGCCTACAGAGTCCCGGCCGGCTCATACAACGTGTCCGGCTCGGTGACTTCTTTTAGATGCCTTACTTTACAATTCTTATTCATACATGGAGGTTTACAATTATGGGCCTTAAGCCGCATCTGGGCTTGGGCCTATCACAAGCTTTATCATAAACCGTCACCTTGTATACTCTTCGGGCTTCTTTTTAAGTAACCCGCCATTGGGATTGACCCGGCCCCTCCTGGGCGGGTCATACCTACTAGTCATATCCCCAACAGGGGGAGTACAAGCCGAGGGATGAAGCTAACCTCGGCAGAAAATGGTGGCCACTCCTGTTTTTGTCCTGCATAAGTAGTGGAAAGGCATGATAAGTACAGCAATCTTAACATCAAACAAATATAGCAAAGGTAAATAACATCATCTCCAAGTGATAGCTTGAATGGAAAGCAATGTTACCGACAGCAGGCTTAACAGTCATCAAATATTTCAATTCAAACTAGTATTGTTGAAAATGAATAGAACGTAGGTAATGCTTAAACATCACACTGGATAAATGTGTAAAACTGAAATAAAGGGCATGTGTTAACTACACCAGGAATAACTGGAACCGGATATAGCCGTTCAAATTGGTATTGATGTAGTCGAGCGGCACAGTTCCGAATTGCACATAATGAACCACACATTGTGACTAATTGAAATAAACAAGGCATAAATGACCAGTATAACAACCAAATATAGCCATTGAAAACTGGACAAAGTCTCACTGCAACCAACCTAACAAGCAAATACAGATAAACATGGCATATGCTTGAAAATTGGACAAATGCTCACTTCAACCAACCTAACAAGCAGATAAAGATAAAAAGGCATCTGCTTGATAACTTGAGAAATGCTAAAAAAGCAACCTAACAACCAAATACAGATAAACATGGCATCTGCTTGATAACTGGACAAATGCTAAAAAAGCAACCAAACAACCAAATATAGATAAACAAGGCATCTGCTTGATAACTGGACAAATACTCACTGTAATAAAACTAAGAACCAAATAGAGATAAACAAGGCATCTGCTCGATAACTGAAAAAATGCTCACTCCAACCAACCTAACAACCAAATACAGATAAACAAGGCACTCAATATAAACAACCAAATATAGCCATTCATGAAACTAAAGTGGACAATTCATACTTAAACATCACATAGACATATTGAACAATACATTTTTGCATAACTGAAATAATTAAACACGGCACAGTTAAAGCACCACACGACAAATGCTACTACAACAAAGGGTATGGGTTGGCAAGCTATAAAAGGTAATATTTGCTGATAGAATGTTGCCTCACATTTCATGGACGGGATCCTTTTAGTTGGAAGAGCACAGACCCATGGTGCGCTCTCTGATGTCACAGATGGGTTGTTTCACCTTGAAAGAACCTTCGTGGGTGCCCTCCTCGTGGTCGTGGTTGTGGTTAATGAGATCTGAATTGGCAATTGAGGATCCCAAGCCGCCGCCATAGAACGTGTCCTTCAGAAGTGACAAAATGGGCTCGATGGCGTATAAAGCTCGCAAATCCTTGACCGCTTGGTGGAGGAGATCAGCGGCAGGGCCGTCGAAGAGACCGACGGCAGTTGAACCAAAGGGGTTGGGGATGGACCACTTAACCTGTGACATGGCTCGCGTGAAGCCGTCAGTGTGGATGAGCTTGATGTCGTAGCCAGCTTTCCCGAGATACAGTAATACGCTAGCCCGCTGACATGAAGCCTTCAGCATGGCAACGTAGTCAACGTCTTCGCTGACTTCCGCGGTGACGTGTTGCTCCGGGATCGACAGGTCAGGGCGAATGGCAGCCACCTCGCCAATGTCCGTCGGAGAGGCCATGATAAACCTCTTCTTGCTTGAACGCTCGTCGGGCTCCTCGAGATACGTGGTCGAGCTTAGGCTGCGACATTCTGGAGCAGGGGATGTGGATCTGGCGGGGAGGGACACCGTAGGCCTCATCTAAAAAATCAGGGGAGTGGGGCGACGGTATGGGAATCGCTGGATAACCTGAACTTTATTATCTAAGCTAGGAGGAACGGGCAGACCGGCAGGGTTGACGGAGGCGCCGGCGGCGGCCACGATCTAGCGTTCGAATGGGGGAGGGGGCGGGTGGGGGACTATGGAGGGGGTTGTGTTTGAGAATACGTTGCGGCTACTGAAAATTTTAGTAATGGTGGGTGGAGATGGTCCTGGGCGAGGGAGGGCGAAGGTTCAAATGCCTCAGCTGCTAATATTTTACTATAAGGTCCGTGCTGGAGGAGTGTGGGCGACAGTTGAAGTACGTCGGCTACTAGAAATGGGTAAAGGAATTGATGCGGGGCGGGAGTGCCCAAGATCGCGCACAGTCCAATAACAATATGCGTGTATGATAATAAGGAAAAGTGGAGCGGATCCGCCAATTTTTGCAACGCTCAAGGCGGGTAGTTTGTTTTTTATATTTCTAGCTAGCTGGTCTATCGCACACAGTTCGTCCTAATTTCCAAATAAACATACCCGCCTTTAGCTTCCACAGGTGGTGGTTTTACAGTGCACTTGCATCGCACACGGTTAAGCCAGTACCTCCACCCTTTGCTCGTGTTTGCGTGGTCGTGCTGATTTCAGTGCACTTGCATCGCACATGATTGAGCCAGTACCTCCACCCTTTGCCCATGCTTGCACGGTTGTGGTGATTTCAGCGCACTTGCATCGCACACGGTTGAGCCAGTACCTCCACCTTAATTTGCTCGCGCTTGCGTGGTCGTGGTGATTCACATTGCACTTGTATCACACACAATTTAGATATTATACCCCGTGTCCGTTGAGGATCATCAGAGTCTTTGCAGCAAAAAATAACGTTAGCGAGGGTCAAAAGACAGCCACACCAGCATGTGGCCCAAATATATATAAGTGAAAAGGGTGGTATGTGATGTTCAAAATTCCAATGCACAACTTTGACCCCGCGGGCCCACGGTTGGGCGCGTCATTGAAGATCGATGAGAGGGGTTAGAAGTCAAGAACCACCTGGAAGTGGCCAAATATATGTACGAATATTGGGTATGTTTAAAACTTTAAATACATAATGCATAACTTTGGTGGCACCTGCCTCGCAAACCCAAAAGCACCCTAACAACCACCTAGCTAGGATATATATAATGACATAATGTCGTACCGAGCTAGGATGCTTGGCCCACCACCTCCCACTTCGTGTCAGCGGGGAGGATGCACGTAATGATCGATATTTTGGTCATACATGCATGTCACCATGACCTACCATAAGACAGACCAATGAATCTTTCGTTTGGTCAAATGACAGTTGTTGTTCTCGATAAACCGCTTGGGCCAATAGATTGAACCATCATAAACATCGCACGAGAGGGACCACAAAACCAGCACCTCTTGCATGTGGCCCAAAATGATGTACGTTGGGAAGGGGTGATGTGGGTTTTCAATATAGAATAATGTACGATTTAGATGTGGTGCCTACCTCTCGATACAGACAAAAACCATGAAGGCAAGGAAGTTAAGGACGAGATACATACGCAGGGTTTGATGTAGGTCGAACCCAATAATCCGAGCATCTGGGAGGGAATCCTGACAATGCATGAGCTCGAGCTTTGGTTGATCGACATTTAATGGTGACCGGCCCTAACATGAACTAGGAGGAATCAATTCATGGCCAGCACATACCCCTCATTATCGGTCAAAGGGATGATATATATACACTCGGGGAGCCCACAGATATTCGTGTCGTCACAAAAAACCGCACAAGGGAGACGTGGTCGATCACAAGACCCCGTATACACTGCATGCATCCCGAAAATATGTATGGGTACGATGGTGTATGATGTGTTTAAATCCCAAATGCACAACTTCAATGGGCCACGCCAAGTACATTACAAACCGAAACCGTACCCGACTCCAAGCCTGGTTCAATGCCTAGCATGGGACACATCTATATATATCTATACATCTATACACATATATAGTGTGTGAATAACTATGAAAGTTGCTCGTTGGATGAAGCCAATCCGACGGTACAGAGATGGAAAATCCAAGAACTACTGGTCGTTGGATATCATCTACATTCCAACAAATTCTGCCACATGTACAATCTAAAAGACTCCATGTTTGAACTTAAGCATAATGCACAAACCTCTAAACGCAAGCACTTCTCCTTTGTTCTCTAGAATCTTCCATATCTTAATTACCCAAACCTTTTTTTCTAAATGAATTGTCACTTTTTGTTTTTACCTTTACAATGCACAATTCCTTGAATCTTAAAATAGTTTTTTTCCGAAACTAATTGATTATGGATGAGATGAACTATAAGAATTAAAAGAACATCTACATCATGCATATCTGGGAGAAGAGGCGGGAAACTGATGAGAGGAGTGGCGAGAAACGGTAGCCTGTTTTGAATGAAAACCTAGTAGAGAAGGAAGCGCGAGCTACACGACGCATGCGCACAGTGCTTACCCATGTATTGCATGTGCTGTCGAAAGGGCTAAGGTTTGCCATTCGATCTGGGAGCATCCAACGGTGCACATGTACGATCCGTGGGGTTTGGGTTCTGGCCAGTAAGAACCCATGACTCAGATCGCGCGTGCAGTGGGGGGGGGATATCATACAGAAACCAACATTCGGTGCAAATCGGTGAAAACCACGAGAAAAAGATGTTTTGAAGTTTCAACAAAATGCAAACAAATGTGGGATGTTCAGACGATGATGTTTTATTGGCACACAAAATTTCAAGTTGAAACACATTAGGAGATGTGAGCTATGAAAAAGACAAAATCAGTGTTGAATAGTGCCGAATAGTAATGTCACTATTTAGGGCCAAATTTGTCTTTTTCATAGCTCACATCTCGTAATGTTTTTCAACTTGAAATTTTTTGTCGCAATAAAACATGACCTTCTTAACATCCCACATTTTTTCAGATTTTTATGAATCTTTAAAATATGGTTTCCACAAAGTTTTCATTGAATATCGGCTTTCGTGAGTGAACCATGTGCTATTTGAAAACATTTTGTGAGAATAATCTCGGTTTTTAAATCCCCGTAAATCCAAAACTAAGCTGAAAATCGTGAAACCTGCCATGGTGTCACGACATTGCACTTACATGTCGAGGAATTTTTTTCATCCATTGTGGCGCAAGTTTTATTACAAGCCTCTTACA
The DNA here is from genome assembly GCF_002162155.2 of Triticum dicoccoides. NCBI lineage: Eukaryota > Viridiplantae > Streptophyta > Magnoliopsida > Poales > Poaceae > Triticum > Triticum dicoccoides. Next base: position 526,022,823 of record NC_041382.1, read on the forward strand.
AACCGGAGCTTCTCTCAAAGAAGCCTCGTGGTTCCGATAGGGAAACGTCTTCCCCTTGTGGGCGAAGCGTAATCACTGCCTCTTTTCACCTTGTATTTTCTTCTACGGGCAACATGGAACGACAAGATATATGTGCTGCAATTTAAACTTATTCAGGGTTCGTTTGGCCTTTTTATACACTAATTGAGTTTCCTAGGCATTTAATGTCCATAATACAAATCTGAACTACAAATATATGCTCCAGTTCACCAAAATGGCTAGAAAAATTATACATGTGTCCTTGGGTGCATGTTTAGGTCTCATGCCAGGAATGGGAACGAATTACAACCGTACCAGTGTCCTGGCTCTTCCTCAGACATTTTGAATCTCGGTTTTTAAGTCCCCATAAATCCTAAACTCACCAGAAAGTCATCAAAGGTGGCAAGGTGTCATGTCATGGCACACATATATGTTGTGGTAAAAACATTGCCAATTTGGGCCAAGCTTTATTACAAACCTCTTACAAAACGGAGCTTGTCGCAAGATCCCTCGTGGTTTCGATAGGGAAACGTGTCCCCTTGTTAATCACTCCCTCTTCTAGCCTCGTATTTTATTCTACACGCGACACGGAACAACTGGAGATTCGCGCTGAACTTTGAAATTATTCAGGGTTCATTTGACCTTTTTATTCATTAATTGAGTTTTCTACGCATTTAATGCCCATCATTCAAATCCGAACTACAAATACATGCTCCAGTGCACCAAAATGGCTAGGAAAAACGTACATGTTTCCTTGGGGTGCATGTTTTGGTCCCATGGAACAAATGGGAACGAATTCAACCATCTCGCCGTCCCGGCCTGGCCACAAACTTTGTGAATCTCGGTTTTTAAATGTCTGTAAATCCAAAACTCACCAGGAAATCATGAAACTTGGCATGGTGTCACTACATGGTATATAGAATTTCCCAATTTGGGCGAAGCTATATTACAAGCCTTTTACAAACCGGAACCTGTCACAACCCTCGTGGTTTTGGTAGGGAAACATGCCCCTCTTGTGGGCGAAACGATAATCGATGCCTCTTCTCACCTTGAACTTTGTTTTCTATAGGCAACATAGAATAACAGGAGTGTTGGGCTGAAATTGGAAACTGTTCAGGGTTCGTTTGGCCATTGTATATATATTACTAATTACTAAGTTTTCTATGCATTTAATGTAGTCCATAATTCAAATTTGAACTACAACCACATGCTCCAGTGAAGGAAAATGGGTGGGAAATCATACATGTGTCATTGGGTGCATGTTTAGGTCTCGTTAAGGAATGAGAATGAATTACAAACTTGTCGTCGTCCTGAAACAATGAGAATCTCGGTTTTTAAATCCTAGTAAATAAAAAAGTCACCCAAAAAACATGAAACTTGGGATGGTTTCATGACATGGCACATATATGCTGTGGTAAAAAATTGTCCAGTTTGAGAAGAGGTGGACACATTAGTAGCCAACGAAGTCCTTTTTGAAACAGAAGGCTGACTCGTTAATATCGCAAACGGTTGTATTATATTTACCGTGTTGAAATTTAACCATACTCAGTGGCGTGCATGCAGTTGTTTGACTAGACGGGACGAGCGCGAGAAGTCCGCCTTGTAGCTTCGATGGGACGAGTGCGAGCAGTACGGTGCATAGGCTCGATGGACACGTGCATCCTGTCCACCTCGCAGGCTCGACGGGACATGTGCGAGTAGCAAGGCCGCCCATGCTCATCGGGAAGCGGGCTCTTTGACCTTCATGCACCAGCCGCCGCCCACCTCGCTCACAACTTATCCATTAATGGGTTAATTAAAGCACTTGGATGGAGGGTGTTTGCTTGTGATCCCATAGCAGCATTTGCTTTCTTCGTGTTTTCAACTAGTATTCCGCCCTAAATTAAATTGCCACATAGGGCAACGGATAATATGACCACAAATAAAATGGCAACGGATAATACGTCGAAAAATTTACAATGGCGCACATAATAATTGTCTTACATATTCTGGATAATTTAGAATGCCACATGCGGCAAAGCCCGGAAGACACGGGGGCAAGAGAAGAAGGAAATTGCAGACAACGATCTGGTCGCTACTGTCTCTACTCGTCGATGGATCGCCGGGCAGCGAAATCCTCCAGCACCTTCTTCAATTCCTCCCGACTCTACTTGAAAGCAGCCACGGATTCCTCCACCTCCTGCTCGCGCTCGATCCGGAGCTACCACAAGCCACCCATCAGTTTCAGCGTCATCTGCGAGGCACTACTCTGCTCATGCGGCATCTTCCAGTCGGTGGCCTCCTCCTCCTTCTCGGCGACAAACTTGAGGAGCTTTGCATTGTCATCCATGAGCTGCTCGACGAGGCCGGCCGCCTTATCAACCGAGGCATCGCTTGTTGGGGATCGTAGCAGAAATTTAAAATTTTCTACGCATCACCAAGATCAATCTATGGAGTAATCTAGCAACGAGGGGAAGGGGAGTGCATCTACATACCCTTGTAGATCGCTAAGCGGAAGCGTTGCAAGAACATGGATGAAGGAGTCATACTCACAGCGATTCAGATCGCGGTTGATTCCGATCTAAGCGCCGAACAACGGCGCCTCCGCGTTCAACACACGTGCAGCCCGGTGACGTCTCCTACGCCTTGATCCAGCAAATGGAGAAGGAGAGGTTGGGGAAGACTCCGTCCAGCAGCAGTGCGATGGCATGGTGGTGGTGGACGAGCGCGGGACTCCAGCAGGGCTTCGCCAAGCATTACGAGATACGAGGAGGGAGAGGGGTAGGGCTGCGCCAACAGGGAGATCGAATCATGTGTTGGGCTGCCCCTTTGCCTCCACTATATATAGGGGGAGAGGGAGGGCTGTGCCCCCACCTAGGGTTCCCACCCCAAGGGGTGCGGCAGCCCTAGATCCCATCTAGGGTGGCTGCCACAAGGGGGAGAGGGGGAGGCGCACCTAGGGTGGGCCTTAGGGCCTGTCTGCCCTAGGGTTTGCCCCCTTCCACTCTAGGAGGCACCTTGGGCCTTGGTGGGAGGCGCCCCAGCCCACCTAGGGGCTGCTCCCTTCCCACTATTGGCCCATGTTGGCCTCCGGGGCTGGTGGCCCCACCTGGTGGACCCCCGGACCCCTCCGGTGGTCCCGGTACACTATCGGTGATGCCCGGAACACTTCTGGTGGCCAAAACCATACTTGTTGTATATTAATCTTTACCTCCGGACCATTCCGGAACTCCTCGTGACGTCCGGGATCTCATCCGGGACTCCAAACAATATTCGGTAACCACGTACGTACTTTCCCTATAACCCTAGCGTCATCGAACCTTAAGTGTGTAGACCCTACGGGCTCGGGAGTCATGCAGACATGGCCGAGACAACTCTCCGGTCAATAACCAACAGCGGGATCTGGATACCCATGTTGGTTCCCACATTCTCCACGATGATCTCATCGGATGAACCACGATGTCAAGGATTCAATCAATCCCGTATACAATTCCCTTTGTCTATCGGTACGATACTTGCCCGAGATTCGATCTTCGGTATCCCAATACCTTGTTCAATCTTGTTACCGGCAAGTCTCTTTACTCGTTCCGTAACACATCATCCCGTGATCAACTCCTTGGTCACATTGTGCACATTATGATGATGTCCTACCGAGTGGGCCCAGAGATACCTATCCGTTACACGGAGTGACAAATCCCAGTCTCGATTCGTGCCAACCCAACAGACACTTTCAGAGATACCCGTAGTGTACCTTTATAGCCACCTAGTTACGTTGTGATGTTTGGCACACCCAAAGCACTCCTACGGTATCCGGGAGTTGCATAATCTCATGGTCTAAGGAAATGATATTTGACATTAGAAAAGCTTTAGCATACGAACTACACGATCTTGTGCTAGGCTTAGGATTGGGTCTTGTCCATCACATCATTCTCCTAATGATGTGATCCCGTTATCAACGACATCCAATGTCCATGGTCAGGAAACCGTAACCATCTATTGATCAACAAGCTAGTCAACTAGAGGCTTACTAAGGACATGGTGTTGTCTATGTATCCACACATGTATCTGAGTTTCTTATCAATACAATTCTAGCATGGATAATAAACTATTATCATGAACAATGAAATATAATATAATAATAACTAATTTATTATTGCCTCTAGGGCATATTTCCAACAGTCTCCCGCTTGCACTAGAGTCAATAATCTAGTTCACATCGGCATGTGATTAACACTCACAGGTCACATCGCCATGTGACCAACATCCAAGAGTCTACTAGACTCAATGATCTAGTTCACATCACTATGTGATAAACACTCAAAGAGTTCTGGGTTTGATCATGTTATGCTTGTGAGAGAGGTTGTAGTCAACGGGTCTGCCATATTCAGATCCCTATGTATTTTGCAAAACTTTATGTCATATCGTAGATGCTGCTACCACGTTCCACTTGGAGCTATTCCAAATTGTTGCTCCATTATACGTATCCGGTATCTCTACTCAGAGCTATCCGGATAGGTGTTAAGCTTGCATCGACGTAACTCTTTACGTCGAACTCTTTATCACCTCCATAACCGAGAAATATTTCCTTATTCCTCTAAGGATAATTTTGACCGCTATCTGGTGATCTACTCCTAGATCACCTTTGTACCCTCTTGCCAGACATGCGGCAAGGCACACATCAGGTGTGGTACTCAGCATGGCATACTGTATAGAGCCTATGACAAAAACATAGGGGACGACTTCATCCTTCCTCTTTCTTCTGCCGTGGTCAATCTTTGAGTCTTACTCAACTTCACACCTTACAACTCAGGTAAGAACCCCTTCTTTGACGGATCTATTTTGAACTCCTTCAAAAACATGTCAAGGTGTGCGTTCTTTGAAAGTATCATCAGGCGTCTTGATCTATCTCTATAGATCTTGATGCCCAATATGTAAGCAGGTCTTCCTTTGAAAATCACTCTTCAAACAACTATTTATGCTTTCCAGAAATTCTACATTATTTCAAATCAACAATATGTTATCCACATATACTTATCAGAAATGTTGTAGTGCTCCCGCTCACTTTCTTGTAAATAAAAGTTTCTAGCAAACATTGTATAAACCTAAAAGCTTTGATCACTCCATCAAAGCATATATTCCGACTCCGAGATGCTTGATCTAGTCCATAGAAGGATTGCTGGAGCCAGCATACCTTTTAGCATCCTTAGGACTGACAAAACCTTTTATTGTATCACATACAACTTTTTCTTACGAAAGCTGGTAAGAAAACTTGTTCTGACATCCATCTGTCAGATTTCATAATCGAAAAATACAGCTAATGCTAACATGATTTCGACGGACTTAAGCATCGCTACAGGTGAGAAATTCTCATCGTAGTCAACTCCTTGAACTTGTGAAAAGACTCTTTCCCACAAGTCGAGCTTCATAGACGGTAACATTACCACCCATGTCCGTCTTCTTCTTAAAGATCCATTTATTCTCAATGGCTTGCCGATCATCGGGCAAGTCCACCAAAGTCCATACTTTGTTCTGATACATGGATCCTATCTCGGATTTCATGGCTTCTAACCATTTGTCGAAATACGGGCCCACCATCGCTTCTCCATAGCTCGTAGGTTCATTGTTGTCTAACAACATGATATCTAAGACAGGATTACCGTACCACTCAGGAGTAGTACATATCCTTGTCGACCTATGAGGTTCGATAGCAACTTTATCCGAAGCTTCATGATCACTATCATTAACTTCCTCTTCAACAGACGTAGGCGCCACAGAAAACATCTTTCTGTGTTGCATCACTCTCTGGTTGAAACAATGGTTCGACAACCTCATCAAGTTCTATCTTCCTCCCACTCAATTCTTTTGAGAGAAACTCCTTCTCGAGAAAGGACCCGTTCTTAGTGACAAACAATTTGCCCTCGGTTCTGAGATAGAAGGTGTACCCATCTGTCACCTTTGGGTATCCTATGAAGATGTGTTTGTCTGCTTTGGCTTCGAGCTTCTCCGGCTAAAGCCTTAAGCATCGCAGCCCCAAACATTAAGAAGTGACAACTTTGGTTTCTTGCCAAACCAATGTTCACACGACGTCATCTCAACGGACTTAGATGGTTTCCTATCTAAAGTGAATGCAGCTGTCTCTATCGCATATCCTCAAAAATAAAAACGGTAGATCGGTAAGAGACATCATAGATCGCACCATATCTCATAAGGTTTGATTACGACGTCCGGACACACCATTACAACTATGGTGTTCCAGGTGGCTTCAACTGTGAAACAATTCCACAACATCTTAAGTGATTGCCAAACTCATAACTCAGAAATTCTCATCGATCAGATCATAGGAATTTGATCTTCTTGTTATGATGGTTCTTAACTTCACTCTGAAATCGCTTGAACTTTTCAAACGTTTTAGACTTGTGCTTCATTAAGTAAATATACCTATATATACTCAAATCATCAGTGAAGATGAGAAAATAGCGATATCCGCCGCACGCTTCAATTCTCATTGCATCACACGCATCGGTATGTATGATTTCCAACAAGTCACTTGCCCGTTTCATTGTACCTGAAAACGGGGTATTAGTCATCCTGCCCATGAGGCATGGCTCGCATGTGTCATGCGATTCAAAATCAAGTGACTCCAAACATCCATCGATATGGAGTTTCTTCATGCATCTGACGCCAATATGACCTAAGCGGCAGTGCCATAACAAAGTGGTACTATCATTATTAACTCTACATCTTTTGGCGTGAACATGTGTATTACCACGACCGAGATTCAATGAACCATTCACATAGGGTGCATGACCATGAAAGGTATTATTCATGTAAACAGAATAACCAGTATTCTCTAACTTAAATGAATAACCGTATTGCAATGAACATGATCTAATCATATTCATGCTCAACGTAGACACCTGATAACATTTATCTAGGTTCAATACTAATCCTGAAGGCAGATGGAGCGTGCGATGGTGATCTCATCAACTTTGGAAACACTTCCAACACACATCGTCACCTCGCCCTTAGCCAGTCTCCGTTTAGTCCATAGCTTTTGCTTCAAGTCACCAATAATAGCAACTGAACCGGTATCCAATACCCAGGTACTACCAGGAGTACTAGTGAGGTACACATTAATAACATGTATATACTTTGAAGTTGCCAGCCTTCTTATCTACCATGCATTTGGGGTAATTCCGCTACCAGTGACCGTTCCCCTTATAATAGAAGCACTTAGTCTCAGGTTTGGGTTCAACCTTGGGTTCCTTCACTGGAGCGGGAACTGGTTTGCCATCCATGAAGTTTCCCTTCTAGCCCTTGCCCTTCTTGAAACCAGTGGTCTTGTTAAACCATCAAAACTTGATGCGCCTTCTTGATTTCTACCTTTTGCGGTCTTTAAGCACCGCGAATAGCTCCGGGATCAACTCCATCCCTTGCATGTCATAGTTCATCACTAAGATCTGCTAGCTTAGTGATAGTGGCTAGAGAACTCTATCAATCACTATGTTATCTGGAAGTTTAACTCCCACTTGATTTAAGTGATTGTAGCACCCAGACATTCTGAGCACATGCTCACTAGCTGAGCTATTCTCCTCCATCTTGTTGGCAAAAGAACTTGTCAGAGGTCTCATACCTCTCAACACGGGCATGAGCCTGAAATCCCAATTTCTGCTCTTGGAACATCTCATATGTTCTATGGCGTTCAAAACATCATTGGAATCCCGATTCTACGCCGTAAAGTATGGTGCACTAAATTATCAAGTAGTCATTAGGATGTGTCTGTCAGGTGTTCACAACATCCACAGACGACGTTGTAGGGGTTTGCACATCGAGCGGTGCATCAAATATGTAAGCCTTCTGTGTAGCAGTGAGGACACTCCTCGGACTACGGACCTAGTCCGCATCATTGCTTACAATATCTTTCAACTTAATCTTTCTCTAGGAACGTATTGAAACAGGGAGCTACAACGTGAGCTATTTATCTACAACATATTTGCAAAGACAATTTAGACTATGTTCATGATAATTGAGATCATCTAATCAAATTATTTAATGAACTCCCATTCAGATAGACATCCCTCTAGTCATCTAAGTGAAACATGATCCGGATCGACTAGGCCGTGTCCGATCATCACGTGAGACGGACTAGTCATCAACGGTGAACATCTCATGTTGATCGTATCTTCTATACGACTCATGTTCGACCTTTCGGTCTTCCGTGTTCCGAGGCCATGTCTGTACATGCTAGGCTCGTCAAGTCAACCTAAGTGTTTCACATGTGTCCCAAGGCCATGTCTGTACATGCTAGGCTCGTCAACACCCGTTGTATTCGAACGTTAGAATCTATCACACCCGATCATCATGTGGTGCTTCGAAACAACGAACCTTTGCAACGGTGCACAGTTAGGGGGAACACTTTTCTTGAAATTTTAGTGAGGGATCATCTTATTTAAGCTACCATCGTTCTAAGCAAATAAGATGTAAAACATGATAAACATCACATGCAATCAAATAGTGACATGATATGGCCAATATCATTTTGCTCCTTTTGATCTCCATCTTCGGGGCTCCATGATCATCGTTATCACCGGCATGACACCATGATCTTCATCATCGTGTCTTCTTGAAGTTGTCTCGTCATCTATTACTTCTACTACTATGGCTAACGGTTTAGCAATAAAGTAAAGTAATTACATGACGTTTATGTTGACACGCAGGTCATAAATAAATTAAGACAACTCCTATGGCTCCTGCCGGTTATCATACTCATCGACATGCAAGTCGTGATTCCTATTACAAGAACATGATCAATCTCATACATCACATATATTATTCATCACATCCTTTTGGCCATATCACATCACATGGCACATGCTGCAAAAACAAGTTAGACGTCCTCTAATTGTTGTCGCAAGTTTTTACGTGGCTGCTATAGGTTTCTAGCAAGAACGTTTCTTACCTACGCGAAAACCACAACGTGATATGCCAATTTCTATTTACCCTTCATAAGGACCCTTTTCATCGAATCCGATCTGACTAAAGTGGGAGAGACAGACACCCTCTAGCCACCTTATGCAACTAGTGCATGTCAGTCGGTGGAACATGTCTCACGTAAGCGTACGTGTAATGTCGGTCCGGGCCGCTTCATCCCACGATGCCGCCGAATCAAGATAAGAGTAGTAGCGGCAAGTAAATTGACAATATCGACGCCCAAAACTGCTTTGTGTTCTTCTCGTGCATAGAAACTACGCATAGACCTAGCTCATGATGCCACTGTTGGGGATCGTAGCAGAAATTTAAAATTTTCTACGCATCACTAAGATCAATCTATGGAGTAATCTAGCAACGAGGGGAAGGGGAGTGCATCTACATACCCTTGTAGATCGCTAAGCGGAAGCGTTCCAAGAACGCGGATGAATGTGTCATACTCGCAGCGATTCAGATCGCGGTTGATTCCGATCTAAGCGCCGAACAACGGCGCCTCCGCGTTCAACACACGTGCAGCCCGGTGACGTCTCCTACGCCTTGATCCAGCAAGGGGAGAAGGAGAGGTTGGGGAAGACTCCATCCAGTAGCAGCACGATGGCGTGGTGGTGGTGGAGGAGCGCAGGACTCTAGCAGGGCTTCACCAAGCACTACGAGAGACGAGGAGGGAGAGGGGTAGGGCTGCGCCAACAGGGAGATCGAATCGTGTGTTGGGATGGCCCTTTGCCTCCACTATATATAGGGGGGAGGGAGGGCTGCGCCCCCACCTAGGGTTCCCACCCCAAGAGGTGCGGCAGCCCTAGATCCCATCTAGGGTGGCGGCCACAAGGGGGAGAGGGGGAGGCGCACCTGGGGTGGGCCGTAGGGCCCATCTGCCCTAGGGTTTGCCCCCTTCCCCTCTAGGAGGCGCCTTGGGCCATGGTGGGAGGTGCCCCAGCCCACCTAGGGGCTGGTCCCTTCCCACTATTGGCCCATGTAGGCCTCCGGGGCTGGTGGCCCCACCTGGTGGACCCCGGACCCCTCTGGTGGTCCCGGTACACTACCGGTGATGCCCGGAACACTTCCGGTGGCCAAAACCATACTTCCTATATATTAACCTTTACCTCCGGACCATTCCGTAACTCCTCGTGACGTCCGGGATCTCATCCGGGACTCCGAACAACATTCGTTAACCGTGTACATACTTTCCCTATAACCCTAGCATCATCGAACCTTAAGTGTGTAGACCCTACGGGCTCGGGAGTCATGCAGACATGGCCGAGACAACTCTCCGGTCAATAACCAACAGCGGGATCTGGATACCCATGTTGGTTCCCACATGCTCCACGATGATCTCATCGGATGAACCACGATGTCAAGAATTCAATCAATCCCGTATACAATTCCCTTTGTCTATCGGTATGATACTTGCCCGAGATTCGATCGTCGGTATCCTGATACCTTGTTCAATCTCGTTACCGGCAAGTCTCTTTACTCGTTCCATAACACATCATCCCGTGATCAACTCCTTGGTCACATTGTGCACATTATGATGATGTCCTACCGACTGGGCCCAGAGATACCTCTCCGTTACACGGAGTGACAAATCCCAGTCTCGATTCGTGCCAACCCAACAGACACTTTCGGAGATACCCGTAGTGTACCTTTATAGCCACCCAGTTACGTTGTGACGTTTGGCACACCCAAAGCACTCCTACGGTATCTAGGAGTTGCACAATCTCATGGTCTAAGGAAATGATACTTGACATTAGAAAAGCTTTAGCACACGAACTACACGATCTTGTGCTAGGCTTAGGATTGGGTCTTGTCCATCACATCATTCTTCTAATGATGTGATCCCGTTATCAACGACATCCAATATCCATGGTTAGAAAACCGTAACCATCTATTGATCAACGAGCTAGTCAACTAGAGGCTTACTAGGGACATGGTGTTGTCTATGTATCCACACATGTATCTGAGTTTCCTATCAATACAATTCTAGCATGGATAATAAACGATTATCATGAACAATGAAATATAATATAATAATAACTAATTTATTATTACCTCTAGGGCATGTTTCCAACATCGCTGATCTTGAGCAGCTTCATCAAGCCGTCGACCAGCTCCTGCTGCATAGTGATGCCAGTGAGAATGTCGTCGTCGCCGGTGAAGGACTTCAGGAACGCCGGCTCGTTGTGATGGCCGACGCTGTGAATGCGCTTGTGAGAGCCCTCACGTGCCCGTGGGAGCTTGTTCAAGGGCTCCGCGGCATGCCCGGACATCTCTCCTACGGCTGCGGCTTCGCGGCGGGACCTCTCTAGTGCTTCCGCGACCTTGGTCTTTGCTGCCTGGTTATATATCCACCCTAAACTCCTCCTACCGGTCATGGCAGAATGACTTGATAGTGAAAACTAGTTTTGTGGGTGATGAGTAGAGGAACTGTGAAGTAATTTTCAAGTGGGTAGTTTTTATAGCCCGGTGCTAAGTATGAACACATATTAGTTTGATAGGTGTGAACAGATTTGCAATTACTTACTGCATTGTAATCAGCAATGTGATGAGAAACAAGGTCAAAATTTAGTGATGGCATAAGGTTGACCACGTGGTTGCTCGTCGTTGAGGCGGCCGTGGCGTGCTCTGCTCTGGCATCCCTACGCGCTCTCTGCTCTCGTTGAGGCAAAGTTACAATGGCAAATGTTAATAATTCTTAATAATTGTCTTACATGTTCAGGATAATTTAAAATGCCAAATGCGGCAAGGCCCAGAACACTCACGACCTACATATGCATACAATTATAGTAAAATATAACCTAAAAGGCTGAGTTGGCGGCCTTCCCATGATATTCTTCTCGGACTCCATGATCAGCATAGCACCCTTGCAGTCGTTCACTCTGAGTCTCCCGACCCGCCTCCGCCTACGGAGCTGCTGGCGCTGGGTGGCTCTTGGGGCTACTGGGCCTCTTCCAGAAGAGCTTGATAGCTTGCAATCGCGCGCATGACAACTCCACGGAACCGCTCCATTTCCATGTCTCTGGCCTGGTAGCAAACTCCGTCGATCACCTGCATCCTCAAGATATCACGTTAGCGATGTTCTACTTCATCGGGGACGTCAACTCCGCCGACGATGCGCTCGAGCCTGGCCACCACATCATTGGGATCGAGGTTGACACAGCCGCCGCGGGCAATGATGAAGCCGTAGGCTGCCTTTATCTTGACTGAATCGCAGAGGTCCTTTGCCACTTCCTTGCAGGGCATTAGGCTCTCGATGAGCACTGGTGACGGTGGCTCTTCGGGTGAGTCGTCGACCATGCCGCTGAGCAGCTCTGGATCTTTTGCACGGTGGATGGAAAAATGCTCATCACACCTCCTCTGCAATATGTCGATTGTGCTCCCAAGGACTGTGACGCCGATATCGCTGTCGATGGGCCATGGTGCCTGCACCGGCCGATGAAGCTCTTGCTCCCCGACCTAATTTGGCTCGTTCTCCTCGCCGAAGATGTAACGCAGGTAGGCGTCAACGTCGAAGCTTTGGTCGTTGCCTGACATGCTTGGAATAACTAATCGTAGATGGGTGAGGACTAGATCTTCGCAGAGTGTCACGGCGGTGCGTTTGCTGCATGGGTTATATGTAGCAAGCCGTTAGCTGGTGGCGGGAAACCGGTGAGGGAGTTGGCGTGGATTTTACTATTCATCCATGTGGAGCGCGGGAAGCATTCGCTGGAGCGCGGGAAGACTAAGTGGAGCACACACACAACCCGAATACCGTATCCGGTGCCACGTGTTATTTATCACACAAGTGTTAACATAAGGAAGTGTATGTGTAACTTACTAATCATCGCACACGAGTACTCGAAGACGCGTCATGTGCGATACTCCTAACCACCGCAAGCAACTAGTTTGCATTTTTCAAAGTTTTTGGTACACACAGAATCGCACACGAACTAACTGTATTAACTGTCTATGTTGTAATTTCTCATAACAAACATTTCATCCGAGTCGGCTATTTGCCACGTACCACACACATCTTGTTAAGTTGAACCGTTTCTGTTGCGTTCGCTAATCGAAAATAGTTCGTCCGAGTGAACCGTATGCCCTATATCACACACACCTTGATTTGGCTAACCGTTCAAGTTGCACTCCCTAATAGCAAACAGTTCATCGGAGCAAACTGTATGCCGTATATCGTACACACATTGATATGGCTGTCCGTTTCTGTTGTTCTGCCTCATCGCAAACAGTTCGAACAGGTTAACCGTGTGGCCTGAATTGCACACGCAACTAAAATCTGAACCGTGTTTGACGCATCCTCAATCGCAAACATTTTGCACCTTTTTTGACGGTTTTCATACACCACCGTTTGCGATTATTGCATCGCACATAGTTTCTCGAAGGGTCTCTGATCGTAGTGTCGCGTTAGCAGCATCCAGCAGTAGTGAGGAAATTTGCTGGCTGCCGTTGGAGATGCTCTTATGCTGGAAATAATATAGCCACATCCAATCCATTTGAGTTAAATTGCGTGTATGATTCTCCCTCTATAAAAAGTTTATTGCATGTACAGTGTACACGTGACTTGCAGGGTGGCTACAGTTTCATACAGGAAATTAAAAAGAAACAAGTCCATCCTTAATCTTGTATTCTAAGTACTCTGTGGGTTCCACTGTCAGTATAGTAGCGAAAGAAGTATATATTAAATAAGTAATATATAGTATCAAAATCTAAAGTTAAAGACAGAATTCAAACTTAGGTCATCGCGTTGCGAGCATCCGGCGCTAACTAGTCCAGCACATTTTTGTTGTAGACCATGCTGGAGATATATCTCCATGTCTACTCTTATACTCCATCTGTTCCTAAATATTTGTCTTTTTCAGATTTCAAATGGACTACCACATATGGATGTGTATGTAGACATATTTTAGAGTGTAGATTCACTCATTTTTGCTCTGCATGTAGTCACTTGTTGGAATCTCTAAAAAGATAAATATTTAGGAACAAAGGGAGTAGAAAACAGAGTTGGTAATGATGGTGTGCATGCCATCCTGCAATATAGGCCTTTGGATTTATATCTAACGGATAGGAAGTAAACTATGGCAATTTTGCAAAAAGATACCCACACCCTTCTCCACGTTTGCAAATAAGGTCTTCCCTCGTTCATCCTTTTCTCTACTCTTACTAGCAATGTGCCCGTGCGTTGATGCCTTCCCACCCACCCAGGTTCAAGGCATGGTACTTGCAATTTGGGTTTGTTGCACCAATTATACTGTAGGGGGTTCCCTTACAGTCTTTCTGTCAAAAAAATGTGCCCGTGCATTGCAACGGATCCAAAATATAATAATACATGTTCACAAACTTGAAAGAAAAACACTCTAGTTTGGTGTATATATCACTAAAAATATACTCGTATTAGGTTTCACTCAAAATATATTCCTTTTGGCTATTTTGATGAGGTGGGGGAGGGATGTGGTTGGTTTCAATATACTAAGGGGTTTCTGCAAGTTGGAGCAGAGAAGTGGGGTCTTGTTGCAAAAAGCCACGACTTACATCATAGTCGTTAGATGCAGATCTGATGGTCAGAAATGACGGATGGCAGACACACCGTCATCACCAACTGAGTCTTTTATAGGAGTAGAGAAAAAAACAGAGTTGGTGATGATGGTGTGCCTGCCATCCTGCAATATAGGCCGTCCGATTTATATCTGGCGGATAGGAAGGAAACTATGGCAATTTTGCAAAAAGATACCCACACCCCTCCCCACATTTGCAAATAAGGCCTTCCCTCGTTCATCCTTTTCTCTCACAAGATAAACTACTCATATAAATGCATCTTGATGTTCCGTGCAACGCATGGGAATCTTGCTAGTCTATCACAAGATAAAATACTCATACAAATGCATCTTGATGTTTCGTGCAACACACGGGCATCTAGCTAGTTTCTTTTAAAATAGTTACTGCAATAATTGGGTTGAAGTGATATATTTTATGTCTGCCCCGAATGATTTTAGATTCACTAGTGGTAACAAAGAAAAGGTTGTATTGTTAATTACAAGAAAACAGGGTGAAAGCTATCACATGAGGCCAGTAAAAACAAAGCACATTGGGTTCAGCGTCATCGTCACTACAGTTGTGCATGCGCGAGAAGTCTACATATCGAGGGGGCTATGGAGAAAAAGAGCTATCAAGTGTGTCTGAGTGAGCCACAGAGACACAATGTTTGCGAGAGAAACCAATTGATATATTAAGATCAGATCGAGTTGTCACCCTTCTGCTGTCATTGTTGGGGTTGGGGTCGGGGTGGGGAGGGGAGGGAGAGAAAGACGTATCGAGAGTGTGCGCGGTATGCACAGAGGCACAACTAGCGAGTGTGTGTGTATCTGTGTGTGTTTGAAAGAGGAGTAGATAGATTACTATCAAGATCGAGGTGCCACCCTACTCCTTCGGTGTCGGGTAGTGTGTGTGTGTGTGCGCGCGCGTGCGCGCGCGCGTGTGCGTGTGTGTTTAAGAGAGAAGCCAATCGATAGATTAGTATCAAGATCGAGGTGTCACCCTACTCCTTCGGTGTCGGGAAGTGTGTGTGGGTGGGTGGGTGGGTGGGGGGAAGTGAAACTTACATATCTCTACTCTTATAAAAAAACAGAGTTGGTGATGATGGTGTTCCTGCCATCCTACAATATAGGCCATCCAATTTATATCCGACGGATAGGAAGGAAACTATGGCAATTTTGCAAAAAGATTCCCACACCCCTCTCCACATTTGCAAATAGGGCATTCCCCCGTTCATCCTTTTCTCCCACAACATAAACAACTCATACAAATGCATCTTGATGTTCCATGCAACGCATGGGCATCTTGCTAGTAGGGAGAAGGAGTTTGTGTGACACATGTCTATATTAAGGGATAGGTACATAGGATGTGTGCGAGGCATACTTAAAGCATCACGAAGATAAACAAACGATGTGCATGCAAGTGCCGGAAAAAATGAAGTGATAAACAATGTCTATGCGCGCGCGCGTGTGTGTGAGAGAGATAGAGAGAGCGAAATCCCAAAACAAAAGGTGCTCTACTGGAATCCCATTGTATGTATTCATATGGTTCCAGAACTCGAGTTAACCTTAGGCATATGTGTGAGAGACATAATTATCCTTTTAGATATTAGTGGTTGTGGGTGGGCGGAATTAAAGGGGTGGGCGTGTTCAACACAGAGAGTGTGTGTATTTCTGTGTGAGAGACTTGTAGGGCGGGGTAGAAAGACGAATTCTAACATTGACGAAGGGAGAGAAATACATGAAGTGCGTGTGTGTGATTCCGATGCCCATGGGGAAATGAGATATGTATGAGTGTGAGAGAGATTGCACAATTCATTCACGTATCACTATCTAGCGATCGTGGCCGTGTGTCGCTTGAACATAAATCAATATCTACTTCGTATCGTGGCCCAAGGTACACTATCGATTCAATGCTATAAAGATTGGACACTCACATATCACATTTTTTCAATCTAAATAAACCTTTTCAATTGTGCATGCCAAAGTTACAGTGATGTTTCTTCAAACCACCAATGTAGCTATCATGTACATGCACCATTGTTACTCTTGCATTCAAATTCATTAGTCTTGTATGATTTAAGGTTCTATTTTGAAGTAATATATGTAATATTCATATATGAATCCAATGGGTACGCAATTTATGAAATGGAGGCTATGTAATCATATGAGGTAACACTTTTAAGTAGCGGACTACAATATCCGTTTCTTTTGTGGGACTACAATGTCCATTTCTTTTTGTGCGCCTCTACACTAACACGTCAATGCATTATGTTTAAAGTAAATAACCAATGGCACTAAATTATCTATTTACATGAGAAATACATAGGCTGAGCGTTGATCCCTTTTTCTGTGAACGCGCCTCTACACACGTACAATTGGCCGCGCCTGTGTGAATGTCCAAGTTATCGGCGCATCATCCTGAGTTATTGTCTTTTTTCTGGGGTGGACTTCACACCACTTATTAACTGCTGACGCGTGCCCCGTGTACAGAGTCTCACATGACCTTCCCGCTAGCACGGTCCAAAATTAGTTGAAACTGGATACGAACGATCCCGTGGGCGGCAAAACCTCCTGCCTCCTTCTAAAATTTCCGCCACCTAGTCTTTAGCATGCGAAATCCTAATTTTGTCCTTGGTGCACGAAGAACAAAAGTAACAATACCGCCCTCATCTACATAATAGGTCAGGGCTGCTTTGGTAACTTCCGGTTCCCCCACCACACGGCACCCCCATTTCCTCTCCCCCTCCCGCAAAAACGACTAACTCCATAGCACCAGAGCATCTTACATCACGCCGTCCGTACTTCATCGGCCTTTCTTCCCCTTCCCTCTCAAAACCCTAGACTGCTCATCCACCAGCGTACCAGAGCCCATTCGCCGCCAGCGGCGGTCACCTCGTCGGATCTGCTTCTGCGGCCGCATCTACCCCTCCCGCCTCCACTAGAAACAAGTAGACTACTTATCCACCACTATACCACAGCCCATTCAGTGTCGGCCTTGTC
>NC_041382.1:526040715-526065749 GCF_002162155.2 Triticum dicoccoides
GCCGACACCTTCCTCAACACTACCGGAGTCGCTTTGCCGACACCATCGTCAACCCTACCGGAGTAACTTCGCCTATACCATTCTCAACCCTACCGGGGACGCTTTGCCAACTCACAAGTCCACGGCCACAGATCCGCTTTGTCGCACCCTCATCCAACCTACAGGAGCAGCTTCTGACGCCCCGTCCATGGTAGCAGATCCGCATCGTCGACAACATCCTTAACCCAACCACCGGAGCAGCTTCACCGACACCCTTGTCCACGGCCACAGATCCGCTTCATCCACACCATAGTCCACCCTACCGGAGCCGCTCCACAAACACCCTACTTGACGGTTCTAGATCTCCTTACTGAACCCCGACAGCCAGCGCATCATCATTACCCTTGACGTTTCTAACCTGATTCCCACCGCCTGGCAAGATGCCAAGCACCCGCCACGGCCTAGGTACTTCTCCTTTAAACCCGTCCAACATCACCTGTCCGATGTACTTCAAATATACTAACATGTCGCTGTTACCTGTTATGCAGCTGGCAAAAACTGCAAGGACGATGTTTCTTCTATATCTAACAGCTTGGCCAACCAAGATCCTGGATTGAGGCATTGCTATGATCTTGTAAGTGTGTCTCTCTCTCTCTTGTACTGTTGTGTGCCTGCTAGCGTGCTTTGCTAGGATTTTCGACTAGTATTCCCTTTGTGCAGACAATGATTTCTACTACTGGCTGCTAAATTAAATATGTAGAGGTCATACATGATACTACCTCGTACCTCCATTCCTAAATATAAGTCTTTCTAGAGATTCCACTATAGGCTACATACGGAGCAAAATGAGTGAATGTACACTCGAAAATGCATCTATATACATCTGCATGTGGTCCATACTGGAATCTCTACAAAGACATATCTTTAGGAACAGAGGTAGTACATTACACAAAATCGTAGGTGGCATGTAGGAATTCCAGTGCACTACATTAGGCTCCCTTAGAGTGCCTGCTAGTCCAGCACAAAGTCATGGCTAGTTTATGCTATGCACACAATCGTTAATTGGTGGTTTAAATATGCGCAAGGGATATGCAATGTATTATCATGTAGAGATGTCTGAAATTAGCCGTGTCAACTTGCATATAGGGTTACACAATGAAAAAGCACAAGATGTATGTGGCAATTTCATGGAACATCGCAAAAAGGGAGAGGCAACAGTGAGCCTATACAGTGTGCTATGGTAGGTCACTCCTCCATTGCAATCATCGTGACATGTTATTTGTATGTCAGTTCTGTTGGCCAAGTTTCTTAGGAACACTTATTACGAGTTATCCTAAGAAAATAAGCACATGTGAATATAAGCTCCAGTCGTATACCAGCAGGAGCTCATAGCAATTCATCATATAGCAGCAACAGGAGCAGCTCATAGCAATTCATCATATAGCAGCAGCAGAAGCAGCTCATAGCAATTCATCATATAGCAGCAGCCGGAGCAGCTTATAACAACTCATCATATAGCAGCAGTAGCTCATCGCAAGTCATCATATAGCAGCAGCAGCTCATAGCAATTCATCATTTAGCAGCAGTAGGAGCAGCTCATAGCAATGCATCATATAGCAGCAACAGAAGCAGCTCATAGCAATTCATCGTATGGTGGATCAGAATGAAAATTTGGCAAAAAATCAGAGGAGATCCTCACCTTGTTGGATGAGCTCATCCTTCAACATCACCTCAAGGCCACATCCTGGGAGGAGGAGAGGGGGAATAGGGTGCCTTCTTCCGCAGTGTGGCATCAGTCGTAGTTGTGTGACGCCCGCTGGAGTAGTGCGTTGGACGGACCATAGTGGAGTAGCTGCTGGAGACCATGAGAATGACGGGCGGTGCCAGAGGGAAGAGCAGCAGGGGAGATTTGGCCCTACCTGCCGGCCATGTAGCCTAGCTGGACAGAGCATCGTCAAGGACCAAGCCAGATGGGACCAGTGGCGACGGCTCCCTAGAGGAACCCTATCACTGCAGGCAGGGGATCGAGGTAGATGGAAAGGGGAGAGGAGATTCAAGCGGCTGGGGCAATTGGATTTCGAGTGTAATATAGGCAGACAACAGTCATTTCACTATTCCCCTTCCCTTCAATTTTTAGTGAGCTTCTACCCGAAAACCCCCCCTCCAAAGAGAAATAAGTTAAGCCCAAGCCCATAACTCAAAAATGATTTCTTTACATCTTTTATGGCTTATTTTGACAATAAGCTCTGAAAAGGCGGAATAGAACTGGCCCTTAACCTGCAATTCAATTGTGCGTGCAATAATGAATCACTCCTGCCTGCTATAGTGTATATTTAGGCATCATCATACATGGCATAACCTAATACATGTGCATTCCATTGTAGAATCTAGAATATGCAATGTTTATGTTAGTTCATACGTTGCACATGATGTTTAAATGCCCCTTAAATTTGGTCAGTCAAGTGATGGTCTTTAAGCCTCATTCTTTGCTTCTTTTCTTGATACATCTGTTCAATTGCTTGTTTGCATCAGCCAGCCATACCAAAACTATTTGCTTTGATTACTTGCTGTTCTTGACCTAACACTCTAACAGAGCTTGTCAAGATTTAAACACTAAGAGCTGCTGTAGTGGGGGCTTGTCTAACTCATAGGTGACATAAAGGTTTGGCTGTACACTAAAGGAGGCTCTCCAAGAGTACCTGGAGATCTAGTTCGAAGGTATGCCTACTTTTTACATAGTGCACACATAGTAAATTCTCATTTCATTGTGTGCAAGTGCAAGAGATGTGGCATGTTTCATCATGTGGTGTTGTTTTGTTATAATCTCATCCTTTTGTATTGTTCACATAATGGAAAGTATGCATATTTATCTTCCAAGGAGACGAGTAATTAGTTTGTGTCACCTTGCAGAGGGGGTGCAATGAAGATAATATTGAGGATTTCCAAGTACAAGATGTTAGGAAGGAGCCTTGCAACAGAAGTAGGAGCAGCGCTGAGCCTGTTCAACCAGTTAAGGTAAGTCACTGTATCCAACTCAACAGTTCAATTCCTTGTTTGTTTCAGGCATAGTTAATTTGCTCTTTTCAATTGCTTTATTTGTCCTCAGATAATGAGATGCCCAAGCAATGGTGCCTAATGTTGGGTACTTGTATAACTATTAGTTGACATAATTAAAGGCCTTACCATTTAGTTACTCTAGCGAAGTGTGCCTGAAGCTTTGAAGTCTATTAACCAACTATTACTGCATGAGGCTCACAATCTAGTTTATACTAGGCTAATGTTTTCATAGCTTTGCTTGCTGTAGTAGGTTTGTATGAATCCCTCTGCTATTCATTATGCTCCCTAAGACTTTAATTGAGCTACAGAATGGCCAACTGCTTGCTTACTTATACGCAACGTGTTGTCTAAATTTGTAACATGTCTGTGTTTTGGCTTTGGCCCAACATCATGCTCCTCTAGTGAGCTAAGAGAGATTTCTGTATGCAGGCTGCACAGACTACCATTTTTATAATTTTTAAAATATCACCTGCTTATGCTTCATGATGTGTAACATTATTGTTAGTCCTGTTTTTTCATGTACAAAATAGTCTGTCTTGATCGTTTCACTGTTGTAACTATATTTTTGCCCTAGTCATGTGTACTTACAGAAACATTTCAGGATGAAGTGACATCAACACAAAGATTTGTGAGCAGTGCGGCATGGCCGTTACCGAATGATTATGGATTGGAATTGGAATGTGTTGATGTTCTCAAGCAAGACAACGTGTACATGATTCTCAATGTACAATCAACAAGTTGAGACTGGACATGCAGATATTAGATGCAGGAGTCAAAAAATGAAACAAGACACTAAGGTAACCACGAAGGAATTGGAGATTTTGTAGACTGAAATTTGTGCTATGTGAATCCGGCCAATCCTATTTTCTAAAGAGATTATAGTTCAAATGGTAAGTTCTATTGATGCGTGTCCATGATGTATGAGCTTTATTTGTCCAGTGTATGTAATTTGTTGTTTGTGTATGCTTTATTATCACTGGTGCCGACCTATAATGCCTAGTGGGTATATTCGGCTGTAATTTCTTTATTGTATAGTGTAGGATTATTGTATGTTTCTATGCCTTAGTCTTTTTATTGTATAATGTATGTTTTTAGAGGCGATGGTATAGAGTAGGATAATTCTTAAATATGCTATATCGTTGAAACAGGGGCCCACACTCCAAAACATTTCCTAGACGCCATACAAATGAACAAAAATGTGTAGTCAAAGCGGGCCTTAATTGGGCTGGTCAAAATAATATTAAATGGATCCCAAATGATGTGGACCACCGTAACAACGGCTCTTAGCGGGCCGTTAACAGGCCAAAAGCTCGATAGGGTCGTATAAATGGAAATGGCCTGCAAGCCTCTAGCAGGCCGAAATAGATGTCAATTTTGTCTCGGCCCTTTTACTTTATGGGCCAGTAAGAGGCCGAAAGTGTTATGGGGCAGAGGAGGCCCAATTTGCAAACTAGGCTTTTAACAGGCCGAAAGTCGCGCTGGGCTGGAATGATGCCTTGCGAAACGTGGGGCCCTAATGGACCTAAAGTCAAAGGCCTAACTGTTGTTTGGGCCGTTAACAAGCCGAGAGACAAAATGGGCTAGGAGTTGGCCCAATTACCGAATGGGTCGATTACAAGCCTAATGTCACGGCGGGCTAGATTCAGCCCAGCTGCAGAATGGGCCGAGAAAAGGCCGAATGACGTTCCGGGCCGTTAACGGGCTGGAACTGACGATGGGCCGCTAACAGGCCGAAAGAAGCTGGGCCCAAAGATGTAGCAGGCCATTAACGGGCTAAAACTGACGATGGGCTGGAAATTTTCAAATGAAGAATGGGCCTTTGATGGGCCGACTCTGTGTAACTTATATGGGCCATGCTTGTAAATGGGCCTGACTCAAGTAGGCCGCTAATGGGCCGGCCCGCTTATTTTGACAAGCCCGACCTTTTAACCTGAATGGGCAACTATTGGGTCGGTCCATGTGTCGACATATCACAGGCACATCTCGCCCATTGGATGAGTGACACATGTGCCAACGCGGAGCTGACACGTGGTTTCGTCGGCTAATGAGAATTTTAACGTGGAAAATCATCATTGGCCGTGGCTGTTAGCGGGTTATCGGATCCAAAACCGGACCCGATAGCTTAACGGCCACCCGTTACGATGGATGCCACATGTCGGTCACCCTTCACGAAAGCACTTCCATGACACGACATTTATCGTCATGGAAGTGAACACTTCTGTGATGATAATTTTGGTATTGTCATGGAACACTTCTATGACAGCACGGGTATGACTATCTTGATTCTGTCATAAAATCATCATGGATGTACATGCATGACAGAAAACGTGACCTACTGTGACAAACACGTATCATCATGGAAGTGTTTTTTTGTAGTGAATGGACAGCAATTGCATTTCATTTTAACAGCAAGCATTTCAACACTACTCTTACAGCCATTTTAACAACCACATTATGAACACTCTAACAACACTACTGTAACGCCCACGATGCATATATATCTCCCACGTGTCGAGGCATGACTTAGAGGCATAACTGCATGGTGGTTTTGTTGCAAGAGGGGTAATCTTCACACAATCCCATGTACTGAATAAGAAAGGGATAAAGAATTGGCTTACAATCACCACTTCACACAATACATAAATAATTCATACATCATCTAAATACACTCAAAGACCGGCTACGGTCAAAATCAAAAGAAAAGGAAGATAAGCCCCAAATGCTTGATCCCCGATCGTCCCAACTGGGCATCACTACTGATCAACCGGAAAAGACACAAAACAACAATCAAGATCTTCATCGAGCTCCCACTTGAGCTCGGTTGCGTCACCTGCACTGGTATCATCGGCACCTACAACTGTTTTGGAAGTATCTGTGAGTCACGAGGACTCAGCAATCTCACACTTGTGGGATCAAGACTATTTAAGCTTATGGGTAGGATAAGGTAATGAGGTGGAGCTGCAACAAGCGCTAAGCAAATACGGTGGCTGACATATGCAAATAAGAGCGAGAAGAGAAGCAACGCAACAGACTTGACGCTAGAAGTGATCAAGAAGTGATCCTGAAACTACTTACGTTCAAGCATAACACAAAATCGTGTTCACTTCCCGGACTCCACCGAAAATAGACCATCACGGCTACACACGTGGTGGATTCATTTTAATTAAGTTAAGTGTCAAGTTCTCGACAACCGGACATTAACAAATTCCCATCTGCCACATAACCGCGGGCATGGCTTTCGAAAGTTTATACTTTGCAGGGGTGTCCCAACTTAGCCCATCACAAGCTCTCATGATCAACGAAGGATATTCCTTCTCCCGGAACAACCCGATCAGACTCGGAATCCCGGTTACAAGACATTTCGGCAATGCTAAAACAAGACCAGCAAGACCGCCCGAATGTGCCGACAAATCCCGATAGGAGCTGCACATATCTTGTTTTCAGGGCACATCGGATGAGCACTCTGTACAACTAAAACCAGCCCTCAAGTTTCCCCGAGGTGGCGCTGCAAAGGACTATAGTTCGGACCAACACTCAGAGGAGCACTGGCCCAGGGGGTAAAATAAGATGACCCTCCGGCTCCGGAAACCCAAGGGAAAAAGGCTTAGGTTGTTAGCCAAATGTAAAACCAAGGTTGGGCCTTACTGGAGGAGTTTTATGCAAAGCGAACTGTCAAGGGGGGCCCATAACCCCAACCGCGTAAGGAACGCAAAATCAAGGAACATAACACTGGTATGACGGAAACTGGGGCGGCGAGAGTGGAACAAAACACCAGGCATAAGGTCGAGCCTTCCACCCTTTACCAAGTATATAGATGCATTAAATAAATAAGAGATAATATGATATCCCAACATAACCATGTTCCAACATGGAACAAACTTCAACTTCACCTGCAACTAGCAACGCTATAAGAGGGGCTGAGCAAAAGCGATAACATAGCCAAACAACAGTTTGCTAGGATGGTTGAAAAAGGTTGGAGGCTATCATGGCAATTTGGGAGGCTTGATAAACAAGTGGTAGGTAGCGTGACATAGCGATAGAGAGAACAACTAGCAGGAAAAGATAGAAGTGATATCGAGGGTATGGTCATCTTTCCTGAGATCCCGCAAGGAAGAAGAACGAGTCCAATAAGTAGACGACCCAACATAGTCGGACAAATCCTCACAACTCCAAAACGAAACCAAAATTAACGAGAGAAGCAACTCAGAAAGAAGCAAGCATCATAGTAAACAACCATCGCATAAACATGGCATGATGCACAACCAAGTATGATGCATGTCCGATTTAAAGAGGAATGGAATGGCAAAGTGCACAAACAATACTACAAATTAAGTGGAGCTCTGCATATTGACGAAACACCACATGACTTATTTAGTTCTCTCTCGGTTATGTACTCATCAAATTTAAATGTTGTTTAACATGGCAAGAGGTGAGGCATATATAAACTAACTATTTAGGCAACTTTAAATGAGGCCGGAAACAACAAACAGCAATTCCGGAAAATCCTCATATGCAAATTTTAGAGTTGGTATTGTTCTGCCCTAAACCATATTTTAGAGTTGTTAAACATGCAAAGTAATTTCACCATGTTAAACTATGCATTTTTCTGCCCCATTTACATATGAAGTTTATGAAATTTGGAGCTACGATTATTTAGTTATGAAATAAATCATTTTAGCATGGCAATTAAGCAAAATAATGCAAATAGCAATTTAAACATTTTAAACATGCATGAAAGTTGGATATTATGAAACTATATAAAATTCTAAGCATTTTACATATATAAAACATTTTAATATGATGCACGGTTGGTGAGTTATTAAATGCATGAAGTGCAAGGGGTTTTCTGTAAAACTGGCAGGCTCTGGATAAATAGATAAATTCACAGAACGGGAAAAAAATATACTGGGCAGAATCTATAGGTGTGAGATACTAAGTTGCACTAAAGGCATCAAATAGGTAGAAGGGGGGTTGCTCACCCATGGGCCAAGCCCAAGTCGCTGGTGGCGGCTGAGGCAGTGTGGCTGGGTGAGGAGGCGTGCGGGGCCTTGGAGGTCGATGGAGGCACAGTCAACGCTTGGGACGAGCGGGCCCCTAATGCTCGTTACCAATAGAGGCAGCAGCAGCAGGTCATGGTGATGCAGAAGGCGGTAGAGGCGCGATGCAGGGGCAGGGACCAGCGGGCGCGACGGATCTGACCCGTACGAGGGTCAGGGAGGAGGTTCTCAGCGAGGAGGAACTCCGGCGGTGGCGCTGCTCGATTGAGCGAAGTGGGCAGCAGCGGGTTCGAGCGGGCGAAGCAGGGGAGACAGCAGCGCTAGAGTGGAGCGGCTCGATGCAAAGGAGGAAGACATGGCGTCGTTCTGTTGTTCGAAGCAGGGGAACGAGCGGGCGCCGCGTAGCTCCAGCGAGGTACTTGGCGGGGCGACAGGGTGCTCCATGGCGGGTCCCTATGGAGAGAGACGAGAGGGAGTTGAGGGTGAGGAGTGAGGACGGAAGAGAACAGAAAGGAGGGAGCATGGGGAGCAGGGAGATGGCGACGGCCTGGCGGTGGTGCTCGTCTCCGGCGAGCTGGCAGGTGACACACGGCACGACGGTGGGGCCGAGCAAAGGAAGCGTACGGGACGGGCTCCAGAAGAAGATCCTCTTCCCTGGATCAAGAGGAGACAGGGGCTTCGGGAGAGCGAGGAGGATCTCCTCTCCTTAAATCGTGCACGTGAGACAGAGCGCTCCGGTGTGGCAGCCCGAAGGGATCGAGGGAGATCTGGTTGGTGGTAGGTGGGTTGGATCGGGCAGGATCCCGATGAAGAAGGAGACCAGGAGGATGCGCTGGTTGGTCCGATAAGGAAAACGAGTGGCGGCGCACTGATGGAATGGATGGGACAAGCTCTAGGGTTAGGATGAATTTTTATAGCCTATGGATTTTGGCTAGGGCCTAATCGGACCCTCCGATTAGATTGGATAGTTGGGAATAAATAGGTTAGGGAGTCCAATTAAAAAACGGAGATGTTTTATAGATGTTTGGGGATGATCTGGACACAACGGTGACGACTGAGTGGGTCGGGTTCGGGGAAGTTTTCGGACGCGCGAGGGGGTTTGAGAACTGTGCAGAGAAGGTTCCGTCAAAAGGCCACAAAGGCAAAGGGGTTTTGAGGACGTTTCGGAGCTGTTCGATCCCCATCGAATGAATCGGAGTGGAGGGGGGTAGGTAGGTGGGCTAGATGGGCTGTGTAGATGGTCTAGGTGAGGGAGTCCTGGACTAAGGGGTCCTCGGGCGTCCGGCCTATTAGCCATGGGCCGGACTGGTGGGCTGTGAAGATACAAAGATCGAAGACCGCACCCGTGTCCGGATGGGACTCTCCTTGGCGTGGAAGGCAAGCTTGACGACTAAATATGTAGATTCCTTTCTTTGTAACCGACCTTGTGTAACCCTAGATCCTCCCGGTGTCTATATAAACCGGAGGACTTAGTCCCGGGAGCGGGATTCATTATCATAGCTATACAAAGCTAGACCTCTAGGGTTTAGCCATTACGATCTCGTGGTAGATCAACTCTTGTAATACTCATATTCATCAAGATCAATCAAGAAGGACATAGGGTATTACCTCCATAGAGAGGGCCCGAACCTGGGTAAGACATTGTGTCCCCTGTCTCCTGTTACCATCGACCTTAGACGCACAGTTCGGGACCCCCTACTCGAGATCCGCCGGTTTTGACACCGACATTGGTGCTTTCATTGAGAGTTCCACTGTGACGTCGATGACAGGATCGATGTCTCGCCTTGTTCTCAAGGGTAATATCACCACCGGAGGAACGCTATCTCCAGGCCAAACCCTCCGGCTAGGCGGCTTTACCATGACCGCCCGTTCGGTCGTTAAGCCGACAATGACCTCTCGGGTCATTGAAAACCCCCTTCATATTGACTCCGAACACTCCAAGCAGATGAATCTGGCGGAGCTTTCGTCCTTAAACAAGCTCCTAGATCGCATCGCCGCCCAGGGGGCGCTACAGACTACGATCGAATTTGGCTTAAACCCGATCGGAGAGAAATCAAATCTCCACCGATCACCCACTAGATAGTGGTAGTCGAGGAGCGAGTCGGCAACTCTTCCTCCATACTAAGGATGGACTATGTCCGGGTCTCCGGTCTTGAAGAGCCGGACACCTACCCACGAGGAGATGCATCCTGCCCTCCAAACATAGAATCGGATGACGGGCCTAAGAAATTAGTGGATATCCCGGAGCCCGATCTTGTAAGTTTGGAAGACCTTCAGACTCCGGATCAAAAACTGGGTCAAGGTTCAGATTTAAATCCACCCACCCGAATACAAGCGCTCTCATGAGCATACAACAACAGTCTCAGGAAACGGTCCACCACTTCTAGGCCAGATTCCTTCTTGTCAAAAACAAGATTAAAGATTGCCGCGACGAGGAAGCGATCTCAGTGTTCCGCAACAATTGTAGGGACGAAGGAATCCTCAACACCGTCAACCGCCAACGCATCCTACACTTCGCTGACTTGGCAACTATCGTACAGAAGTACAGTGCAATGGAAAGCGCCTGGAAAACTCAAGCAACCCATTGGGAGTCATCGGTCCCCACTCAACCCCTCATTCAGGCGAAAAGGGTGAAGCCTTGCAACACGCCCGGTTCAATAGTAAAGAAATACATGTCCAGTACGGGGTGTGGAACCATTCCGGAAGGATGGCTCGATGGGCCATGCAAAATACGTGCAACACCAGATAACATACCAACACATAGCCTTAGAGCATGTTGGATACTCTGGCAAGTGGCCAAGAGCGGTGAGGATATCCTCACCAAAAATAACCCAGAACAACACCCCCTAGAGGACAACGACCCCACTGACGGTCTTCGAGACATTCGCCTCAAACAATAGGCGGAAAAGAGCACTACGTGAACTCACCGAAGTCTGTCAAATAGCAGCAATAAACCCTTGGAACGACACGGCTATAACTTTTAATGACGGTGACGAACCAAAATACAGGACAGTCCGAGCACCAGCCGCCTTGGTCCTCAGTCCAATCGTGGACGACTTTCGGATCACCAAGGTCCTCATGGACGGGGGAAGTGGACTAAACCTCATCTATGAGGATACAATACAAAAAATGGAAATAGACGGGAGCCGCATCGAGCAAAACAACACAACCTTCCAAGGAATTATTCCCAGTCGGGAGGCACGGTGTGCGGGGAAAATCACACTCGACGTGGTGTTCGGCACACCGAAGAACTATCGGTCCGAAGAAATAACCTTCCAAGTGGCCCCTTTCAACAGTGGATATCACGCCCTCTTAGGGTGAGATGCATTTACGCGCTTCCAAGCGGTACCCCATTATGGATACATGCAGCTTAAGATGCCTGGGCCCAACGGTATAATCACTTTAGCTAGTGATCCGGACATAGCACTCCACGCCGAGTATAAAACCACATCCTTGGCCCTCGAGGCCTTATCTGAAGCCCTCACGGTCGAAGAATTAACTGTGTTGCGCTCCATGGTGGACAGGGATGATGTGATCCTTGACAAACGACCCAAATCCACCTCCTTCAAACCAGCAGAAGAAATAGTCAAATTCCAAGTCCATCCAGTGGACCCAAGAAGACAGCATCCATTGAAGCACAACTAGACCCAACGGTTGACGCCGCGCGACGAGAGTTCCTGCGCAAGAATTTGGATATATTCTCCTGGCACCCTTCTGATATGCGAGGAATCCCACGTGAGTTGGCCGAACACAGCCTCAATATATTGAAGGGATATAAACTGGTCAAGCAAACACTGCGGCGCTTTTCCGAATCCAAACATCAAGCTATGGGGGAGGAGCTAGCGAAGCTAATCAAGCTAGGATTCATTAGAGAAATAAAACATCTGGATTGGCTGGCAAACCTGATGATGGTTCCAAAGAAAGACAAGTCATGGTGCATGTGCATCGATTTCAAAGACCTCAACAAGGCTTGCCCTAAGGATCCCTTCCCCTCCCCCGCATTCACCAGATCATTGATGCTACCGCAGGACACGACTCATTATGCTTCCTTGACACATATTCTGGATACCATCAAATTAAAATGAAGGAGTCTGATCAAGCTGCAACAGCATTCATCACCCCATATGGGCCATTATGCTTCAACAATATGCCCTTCGGACTCAAGAACGCCGGCGCCACTTATCAACGCATGATCCGAACATGCCTGGAGAAACAGATCGGAAAGACACTTGAAGCCTATGTGGATGACGTCGTAATCAAGAAAAGGCATGTCGAAACACTAATAGACGACCTACGCCTCACATTTGACAACCTCCACGCATATGACATTAAGCTCAATCCAGAAAAGTGTGTTCTTGGCATCCCCATAGGGAAGCTGCTGGGCTTCATCGTTTCCAATAGAGGAATTGAAGCAAATCCAGCCAAAATCCAAGCTTTGTCACAATTGGCTACGCCAACGGACCTTAAACAAGTCCAAAAACTCGCGGTTTGCATGGCATCTCTAAGCCGCTTTATCTCCAGACTGGGAGAAAAGGCACTACCACTCTATCGTCTTCTACGGTGAACCGATCAATTCGAGTGGACGGACGCAGCAACAGCCAGACTGGAAGAAATAAAAACCCTTCTAGCGAGCAACCCAATCTTGGCCACACCAAACATAGGTGAACCCATGTTGCTATACATATCGGCAACACATCAGGTGGTGAGCGTCGCACTCGTCGTTGAACAAGAACAAGACGAACACAAATTCCCGCTTCAGAAGCCAGTATACTATGTATCCACTGTCCTTACTCCATGCAAATTCTGGTACCCCCATTATCAAAAGATAGCATACACGGTCTTCATGGCATCCCGAAAGCTATGACACTACTTCCAAGAGTGTTCGATCACGGTGGCTTCCGAAGTACCACTCAATGACAAAATAAACAACCGCGATGCCATGGGCCGGATTGCCAAATGGGCCATTGAGCTCCTCCCATTTGACATTACATATAAACCACGTAGAGCCATTAAATCCCAAGTACTGGCTGACTTCGTCGCCAAATGGACAGAGGCCGAACTCCCTAAAGAGTACGGCACATATTCCAATTGGGTTATGTATTTCGATGGCTCCAAAATGCTGGCAGGACTAGGAGCGGGCGTCGTTTTAACGTCCCCTACCGGAGATGTCATTCAGTACGTACTCCAAATACTATACACAGACTCCAATAACATAGCTGAATACGAGGCCTTATTACATGGTCTCCGGATGGCTGTCTCCATGGGCATACAGTGCCTGGAGGTGCGCGGGGACTCAAACCTCGCAATATCTCAAATAAATGGAGACTTTGATGCCAAATACTCGAAGATGGTAGCTTATCGTAATGTCGGCTCGGTTCGAGGGACTCGAGTTCCATCATGTGGCCCGAAAAAGTAATCAAACGGCAAACATTCTTTCTCGCATAGGCACTAAGCACGACCCCATCCCACCCAACATTTTTCTGGAAAGGCTTTTTAAGCCATCCGTGGTGTAGCAGGGGGAGGGCGGAAACAATAGTCTGGATACGAACACAACCCCAGATTCCGAACACACCGATATTGTCGGAGGCTCAACCACCGAAATAACACCTTCGGCCCATCTCATTATGGCAGGCATTGCCCCATGGACCGAACCATTCCTAGCCTACCTTAATAAGAAGGAGCTTCCCAAGGATCATAATGAGGCCCGCTGCATTGTCCGGCGTTCGAAGGCCTACAAGGTTCATGACGGAGAGCTCTATAAAAAAGCGCTACCGGAGTTCCTCAAAGATGTATCTCCAAGGAAGAGGGGCGGCAGCTCTTGGCGGAAGTTCACGCCGGACTCGGCGGTCACCATGCCACAGCTCGGGCCCTTATTAGCAAGGCCTTTCGTATAGGGTTTTATTGGCCGACGGCCCGAGCAGATGCACATGACCTGGTCCAACGTTCCGTCGGATGCCAACTCTTCGCCAAGCAAAGCCATATGCCCCCCATTGCCTTACAAACAATGCCCATCACTTGGCCTTTTGCAGTCTGGGGACTCGATATGGTCGGACCCCTTAAAGGAGGAAGCCATAAGAGAAAGTATATGCTGGACATGGTGGATAAATTCAGTAAGTGGATAGAGGCCAAACCAGTCAAAACGGCTGAGGCGGGGCCGGTAATAGATTTCATATCCGGTGTGGTACACCGTTATGGTGTTCCACACAGCATCATCACCGATAATGGCTCTAATTTCATAGCCAATGAAGTGAAAACTTGGTGTGCTAATCTAGGCATTAAGCTCGATTACACCTCTGTCTATCACCCGTAGACAAACGGTCAAGTCAAATGGGCTAATGATCTTATTATGAGCGGCATCAAACCCAGACTAGTGCCGTCTTTGAAAGAATCAGACAAGCACTAGGTGGTGGAACTTGACTCCGTACTCTGGGGGCTGCGGACCATGCCCAACCGCACTACTGGATATACACCTTTCTTCATGGTGTACGGTCTGGAAGTAGTGTTACCCTACAACATTATTCATGACTCACCTCGAGTCCGCATGTACAAAGAGAGAGAGGCTGAGCTTGATCGGCAGGATAGATTAGATGCCCTGGAGGAGGAGCGCGACGTCGCAAAAGCCCGTTCCACATTTTATCAACAGCAGGCTCGCAGGTATCAAAGCAGAGAAGTGCGGGCCAAGACTTATAATGTTGGTGAACTCGTTCTACGCCTGCTGGAGAAGAAAGAGAACAAACTCAAGCCCAAGTGGGAGGGTCCCTTCCTCATTGACGAAGTTCTCACCGGAGGAGCGTACCACCTGTGTGATGCGTCAGACAATCACTTGGAGCCAAACACTTGGAATGCAGCCAGACTCCGACGGTTCTATGCCTAGTGCTGAACTCTGTGTTCGTCTCCTTCCTCCTGTTATTAACGTTATTTTGTTTCTCTCTTTTCGTTTTTATCTCTTTTTGTTTTTCTCTTTAGCCCTACGGCTTTAGTACGGCTAAACCGTGCTCCCGCGATGTGTACATCTCCAAATATGTACGTCCATTATACCTGGGGCTTCTTGTACAGAAGCTTGATATTATTCTTTGAGCATCAAGCGCACCACATATGCGTGCTTCGCCATTATATGCATCGATATGACTTAAGTTTTGGCCAAGCTGGGTTGCCTGTCTCTGTGCTTATGCCATACGTTCCGGTTAGTTTGCCTAGGGCATAAAGGGAGCACCTCTGCGATTGTTACTGCCGGGTCATCCGGATGTGTACCTCGGACTAGGTGAACCCAAAAGCTAGCGTTCTTAAGGGAATATTCGGTCAGTGAATTAAAGACATTTCCGCATTCACTCCATTGTGAAACCCCAGAAGTTACTTACTCTATGATTTCTTCAATCACAGTTCGGACATGCAGATTAAACGCATGCACACCTAGGGAAAGTAACCCTTAATGGAACTATTCTCTCTAAAGATGTTTCTTACATAATGTAATATAACATAACTAGCCGGATACACATTGTTTGTTCAAGCAACTATGACCCCTACGCCTCGTTCCCATGCATACCCCGGTATATTCTACCGCTAGGGTATTCGGAAACACTCTGCACCTTCGGGTCCAGAGGTCGAAGCGAAAAGGTCGGCCATGACAATTGTTTTTATAATCCAGCTAGAATCACATATGTTAGGGAAAGTACGTAGTCACTACGACTCAAAAATTTCCTCCCCTATGCCGTCCAGCACGCGGTCTAATTTACAATCCTGCTGGGAATATTTGGCGGCTACTTCTACTTGTTCATATACTAAACTAACGGGAATTTCTTCCCCATTTGACCCTAGCGGTCTGACCCGTGCCATGTGATTTGGATCCATCTTGGTATACTGCGTTTTTACCATGGCCCAGGCCTCTCGCGCACCCTCTCGGCAGGCCGATATCTTCCATAGTCGGATATGCCGCCGCGCTCCCTTGAACAACTCTACAAGCATATCCATACTCCCTGGAGGGGAGGCGGATGGCCATAAGGCCTTGGCTATACTCCGCATTGCCTTCCAAGATTGCTTGTGTAACTGCAACAGCCCTTGCAGAAGATCACTTGATGATCCGGACACCTCCTCTTCGGGACGACCTGTCAACATACCTGCAATCACAGCTATATCAGCCAAACTGTACCCCCAAACTATTATAAGGTAAATTCGGCCACATACTGAATATGCCGCCTCGCAGCTTTTTGTTCTCCTTCACGGATTCGACTAGCTGGGCTCGCACAACTTTCAGTTCTTCGCCCAGTTTGGTGTTTGAATCTTGGAGTTTGTTTTTCTCCTCTCTGACTCAAGTCAAAACGCGCTCGTCTGCGGCATGTTGTCTCTTCGCCTCTTTTTCGCTCGTTTGAGCGGCCTTCAGTTCCTCTCCAAGTTGGTCCGATGACCCTGTTATGAGACAAGCAGCAGTTGCAACACAACTGGCGTATAGTTTTTGTTTCTCGATGGAGCGAAATATTACCAGAGGATGCCTTCTTGAACTTTTCCAGTTCGGTGGTAGCAGCAGTTAGATGTGTCCGACACTGCTCCAGCTCTTGGGCTAGCACGTCGTTCTTCTCTGTAAGAACCTGGTTATGCAATGATCCTTAAAACATTTTCTTCAAGTCTCGGGGGCTATGGGCACATGGTTATCAAATTTGGACAAGGTAAACTTACTTGCACATCTTTCAAATGTTGCTCGGTGGCTTGGTTAAGCCCATCTCGAGCAGCTCGGATGTATGCATCAGCCGAGCTGAAGGCACCGAACGCCTCTTTTCAGAAGCGGGGATTTCGTAAAACGGCCCTCCGGCGTCGGTGATTCATGGTGCTCTCCACTTCCGAATTGATGACAGACATATTTTCTGAACCCTCGGCAGAAGGACAGTCCGGCACCGCTCCCATATCGAGCTCCATCTCTTCGGCTGGGACCGAACTCTGGTGATCAGGAGTACGACTGGTCGGGTCCCCGGACACAGTTCGTGGAGCCCTATCCCTGATACAAAATGAATATATAAGTCACAGCTGGAAGCGACTGCTAAAAAGAGCATAGTTGCAAACCCATACCTCTTCAAGGAAGGCCTGACCGTATCTCTGTTTTCCTTCCTCTTCGAAGGCCTACCCGACGCGGGAGCCGCTCTCTTTGGAGATAACCCCGGGGCAGCACGACGCGCCAAACGCCTCCCCTTCTGAGCATAGGATAGTGCGGCGATTGAGGAAGAATGAGAAAACCCTCTCGGACAAAGTGTCTCCTAATTACTTACGTGCGAAACAGGAAGGAGGCCGGGGTAATGGGCGATGATGGGTACATCCGTGCCGTCATAATTCGTCTGATAGAAAACTCCATCTTTGAGCTCCACGAATATGTCCGGATCTTCCTGCTATCCGGGGTCAAGATCCCGATTGTGATTCTCCGGCTGAGGGGCGGGGTCATGGATCCCCTCGACAACCTTTCGCCATTCTTGTCATGAATGAATAAGATATCGCCCTTCAAGAATAATTCAGGGAGAGGGGTCGAATAGTGGAGTTAGAGCTTACCCAGCTAGGAGAATTGTACATAGAAAACCGGTCTCGATTTTAGAGACGGACGAACTCCTCCTGCTCCCCTTTATACAGTTCGGCCAATATTTTGGCCAGAGCGGCGGGAGTCTTCGGGCCCTTCTAACCGTAGCGGGAGGCGTCGTCTTCCCCATTGTAGTGCCACATGGGTAGCCCTCTATATTGGAGCAGTTGGACCCCCCCCCCCCGGCGCGCGCATGTTATGGAGACCGCCATTACCTCGACTATTGACAATCCGGACAGGGCGAGCATCTTAATCTTGCCCAGCAGCAGACTGATCTCTGCGCTATCCTCTTCCTTGAGGCTCCGAGGACGCCAACTATGGTGTTTGTTCAACAGAGTATTTGAAAATTCGGGGAGGCCCCTATGGACTAGGTCGGGAAGTGCGACGTTGTCAATATAAAACCATTCAAAGGTCCACTCTTCGGAATCTTTCTTCGGTGTGCCGGATAGGTACCCGGTCTCAGCAATGCACCATATTTCGGCCCCGCCCACTTCAAATATCGATCCCTCGTGGTTGCACGGAACAAGACAAAACAAACCTCTCCATAGATTAAAATGGGCCTCACAACCCAGGAATGATTCATATAAAGCGACGTAGCCCGCAATATGCAAGATGGAGGCTCGGGTAAAATTGTGTAGCTGGAGGCCATAATACTCCAGAAGCCCTCGGAGGAATGGGTTAATTGGAAATCCCACACCCCTCAGCAGATAGGGGATGAAGCACACTCGTTCCCACGTGGAAGGATTGGGGAAATCCTCCGCTTGGGTTTTGCCGTTGAAGGAAGCCAACCCTGCTCGAACAGGGACCAGATCCGCAGGGGGGAGAAATCCCTGTGTTTGCAACTTCGCCAATCAACTGTGGGACACAGAGCACGTCTCCCACTCACCTTTCTCCGGGTTGGAATGGGAGGAGGAGCTGGGAATGTTGGCCATGTGGGAATGGTCTTTCCTGGCAGTCTCTGAGGATTTTCTTCGTATGATGCCGAATGGATCTGAGACCCAATCTCTTTAAATAGATGCTCTTTCTTGCATGGTCAGGGTGTTATTTACAAAAGGATACCCTGACTGTTTGCATTCGCCCGACACGTGTCAGCTGAAGTCATCGATGCACAGAAGCCGAGGGGCGCAACCTTGAATTAAAAACTGAATACGTTACCTGGAAGTCGGAGGAGGAGGAACCCACCTTGCAATGCCGAAGACAATCTGCGCGCCGAACACCTCGTCAATGAAGCCTGGTTCGGGGGCTACTGAGGGAGTCCTGGACTAAGGGGTCCTCAGGCGTCCGGCCTGTTAGCCATGGGCCGGACTGGTGGGCTGTGAAGGTACGAAGACCGAAGACCGCACCCGTGTCTGGATGGGACTCTCCTTCGCGTGGAAGGCTAGCTTGATGACTAAATATGTAGATTCCTTTCTTTGTAACCGACCTTGTGTAACCCTAGATCCTCCCGGTGTCTATATAAGCCGGAGGACTTAGTCCGGAGAGGGGGATTCATTATCATAGCCATAAAAGCTATACCTCTAGGGTTTAGCCATTACGATCTCGTGGTAGATCAACTCTTGTAGTACTCATATTCATCAAGATCAATCAAGCAATACGTAGGGTATTACCTCCATATGTCCCCTGTCTCCTGTTACCATCGACCTTAGACGCACAGTTCGGGACCCCCTACCCGAGATCCGCCGGTTTTGACACCGACACTAGGCTCAAAAGAGAGAAGAGTTGGCAGCCCGGCAAGGGTTTCCGAAGACCGAAAACGTCCGATGATTTGACCGACTATATTGTCGCTATAATTATCTGTTGGGGCATCAAACGAACTCCGAATGCGATGAAATTTGACAGGAGGTCTACCTACACTATAATAAGGCCGCACGCCAACCTTCAACCCATTCCGAAAACATTTCCGGCCACTTATAAAATAATATTTCGGACATGCCGCGGACGCATGCAAGTGTTTCTAGGCTCAGAATGGACAACGCAAGGAACGTGGAGACCGGGACGGATGCAACTTTTGAAAATATGATGATGCAATGCACACGATGAAAATGCAAAGATGCAACACACAAATGAATGACATGGCAATGACGGCGAATAACTGGAAGACACCTGACGCATCATTCTCGGGGGTTCACAACACTCCACCACCACAAGAGGATCTCGTCCCGAGATCTAGGATGGCACCGGAGAGAAATGGAAGAGAAAGAGAAGAGGTAAAACTAAGTTGCTTATTGGACAAATGAGTGCAACCACGAACCTTGAGAGGTTGAACAAATTGAAAGAAAGAATACAATGAAGATGAACAAAGTTGAAAACACTCCGTTAGAAAAGAGCAACAAGGAACATTACTAGAACCTAGTAGGTTGAAAGACATAAGAAAAGGGTTGCAATGGACAAGAAGTACATGCAAGCACTCCAGTTGAAATGAGAAGTACAAGGAGCGATATAGATCAATTACGACAACACTCCGGTTGGAAATGGAAGGCAATAATATGAACTTGGCCAAATGACAGCACTTGGATGATACTCCAGTTAGAAGAGGAATGATAGACACAACACTCTGGTTAAAACGAGATAGAGAAGGAATAAGAATGATATACTTTGGACAGCTCTCCGACTGTAAATGGAAGGAATTGAACATGAACTTGGGAAGATTGGATGATACTTGACGAAATCAACAACACACTGCCTCCAGAACTATTGAAAGAATGGCATAATGGGTAAGAAAGATTTCAGACAGCACTCCAGTTGAGAAGGGAGGTAAAACTTGACAAAATGGGAAGAACTTGAAAAGAGGGCATGACACTCTGGTTAAATGGATAAGCATGAAAAGAACACGATCTTGAGAAGACGACATGATTGGTCAAAGAGAGCAACATCACAATACCTCTAGAAGAGATAATAGTAGATAGATAATTGGAATAACAAAATGTAGAAGAAAAAGGCAACTTCTGCCACAATTCAATTTGAAAAGCATCCTGACAAGAGGGAATGAACGGAGTTGTTGGAAAACCAACAACAAAAGAATAAGCTTGTAGTGGTTTTATGGAAACATCTCAACATTATGAGGTGACAAACGGCCACTAAAGGAATCCATTGATTTGAGTGAGAGCACCCAGGCGATGAAAAACTTCTTTCACCAAGAGGATAGGAGAAAACTTGGATCATTGATAAGCACCATAATAGCAACATTCCTTAGGGAAGGCTTTAGGTGAAATATGACGCAAGATAACTCCAACGAAGAGATTGATGGATTGAGAAGAGCTCATGCTCGAAGAAATTGATGGGTTTAACTATCTCATTCTTGACGACTGTTGAATCATGACACACGAAGGGAAATTGTCAAGAGTGACATAACACCACCTCAAAAGATAAAGTAGAACGAATTGCATTTTGGAATGCAAGATGAAGAATGCTTGAACTTCTCAAAACAAACATGTGTTGAGCATCATGTTTAATTTAGATTATGACTTGGCGGATCATAACTTCAAGAGAAATCTTGAAGAAAAATTGAAGAATGAAAAGAATCCTTGATGAACCACCATGTAGAGCCTCCATGAATAACTCCGATAATAAAAGGGTGATATAAAGAAAGAGAAGTTGAAAACACAAGGTGAGGCCTTGCAATGATTTAGATGGAGCTTCGCGACGAGATAATGCGGAAAACTTGGAACTCCGGAAAAGAAAAGATGAAGCATCTCGAACCGAGAATGCGACATGATGAACAACTCTGGAAATAAGAAATTAGATCACTTGGATGAAACAATAATAAGAATTACGTTATGCGTATCCTTCACCAATTTAGATTGATGACAAGGAACAGTTTTTCCATAATACTTATTCTCTTAGAAGGATTAAGAGAGGAATAGCACAAAACTTGAGAGGTCTTGGTGGAACCACCGTTGGGATTTGGAAACAACGAATGAATTGATACGATAACAACGTAAGAGGAATGTTGGACGAACCGCCGTAAGAATTATAAAATGAACAAAGAAAGAATAGCGAAACACCAGGAAGAATTAGAGAATCAATGAAGATACTTTACGGAATTTGATACAAGAGAACGAAGAGATCATGAGCTGATTAGAGAATACTTGAACGATGCCCCGTTAGAGTTCGAGAGCGAGAGCTGAAAGCTGAGAATGAATAAACCCAAAATGATGGCCTTCATTGGAATAAAATGGAAAGAACTCATGAAATGCTCCGGGTGGGTGAAAAGAATTCTCACAACCAAAAAAAATTATGAGAGGATGGCATCAAGCTAGAACCATGAATCTTCAAGAGAATGGACCAAGATTTTAGGAGAAATCTCTTGGTCGGTTTTCAAAATCTGGGAATGACGATGAGATATGCCACCATGAATTATTGAGGCACTCCGGAATGAAGAATAGAAAGGTTGAGCCAATGATGAAAAGAATTTGAAAGATCTTGGAGAAAGACATATGACTGATGATAATTCATTCTTACGTCAACTTTGAAAGAATTTGAGGGTAGCTCCGGGAAAAGACTTGTGGGTTAGGGCCCACTCAAAGATACATCGTTGAAGTGATTTTAAAGAGAGATTGCACCTATTGATTTAAATGTCTCGAAAGACATAGCAGCCTCGAAATAGCTTGAACGAATTAGCAATGGAAACACGGATCTTCTGAGATATCTTCAGCACTCCAGAACAAATGAATAGCGAGAGGTGAATAAATAAGATAGTCTTCGATAAGAACTTCCAACATGGAAAGCATGTGAAATGAGGAAGGTGAAAATGATGAAAACCGGAAGCTTGAATTTAGTCCACCGGAGAAGAAAAGGGGAGGAAGAAGGAAAGAATGATGAACTTGAAGCTTCTGAGCCCATGAGAAATCACCGGGTAAGAACATTGAAGGAAAGGAATGAAGGGACTTCACATGAATAAAATGGATAGTTGATTTGATATCTCTGTGTCCTTGAATAAAAAGGTGGGAGGGCGGGAAAACAAAGGCAACTTGGGACGGATGAAACAAACATCATTGAGAAAACTTAGAGTTGATCTTGCGGATGTTGAAAATGATCGGATCCACTTGAAGAGGAGCATGCCGGTTGGAAAAGGAATTGGCATGACCATCTCGATAATTAAGAAGGGTTAGTATTCACATAGGAATATGAGAACACCACTTAGGAAAAGGTATGGATTCAACACTTGACATTGAAGCAACTCGAATACCACAAACCAAAACAAAAAATGGATTGGCTTGCAAAATAAGCCAGAACAAACATATGATAGATATTTCGTCCGAAGTTTTCGTGGTGGAGCCCACACGGGCTCGATTGTACAGCACCATCATGTACAAGGCAGTGCACATGACATACGAAGCATCCCCGA
The DNA here is from genome assembly GCF_002162155.2 of Triticum dicoccoides. Lineage (NCBI taxonomy): Eukaryota > Viridiplantae > Streptophyta > Magnoliopsida > Poales > Poaceae > Triticum > Triticum dicoccoides. Next base: position 526,063,649 of record NC_041382.1, read on the forward strand.
GTCAGCATAGCCAAGGACTCCTTAAGATACAATGAGACCACTGTAAAGCCAACCGTGGATACGCGGACCACTAGACGTCGAACCCCAATCTCATATCATGCATCTGTCGGAAAGATATCCTACGTGATACTTGAATTCCCGCCTATAAACTCCTGAAACTTTCTGGTTATGCAATCTGGTGTTGGGGATACAGGGGAAGCATAATATCTCGCCCAAACTAACAATCCCTACATCCAATTGTATCCATCCATCAACACATAACCAAGAAACCTTCAGAAATCATGTACCTCAACCTTGGAAAAGCATTTGTTATACGAGTTATGGCAATACTCCCCAACTCCCGCCCAAGTACTGGGTGGCATCAAGGTTATCTCACCAACAACTGCACAAAAGATATTTTCGATGTCAGCGAACTCAGGTATTCCAGAACTGCAACGGTAAAATTGTGACGACAACACCTCGGAGCTCAACTCCCCGGGACACTGCCACAACCCCTAAATGTCAGGAGGCACCAAGAACAATGTTCTCGTCACAAGAATATTGCAACGATCCCAAGATACCCGTGTGATCCTAAAAAAGTTTATTGAAAAGTTGAGGAGAGGAAAGTCAAAACTTCTACGTCAGGAGGTCTCACCAGAGCAACAAAGGGACTGAGGAGTAAAAACAATCCTACTCTCCGATATATATAATTCTAAGACTCAAAACATTTTTGTTCTAGACTCAACAACGTCAGCGATTCGATCAAGCAGGGGGCTTCTAAGTCGGGGATGGCTCTGATTACCAACTTGTAACGCCCACGATGCGGCTATATCTCCCACGTGTCGAGGCACGACTTAGAGGCATAACCGCATGGTGGTTTTGTCGCAAGAGGGGTAATCTTCACACAATCCCATGTACTAAATAAGAAAGGATAAAGAGTTGGCTTACAATCACCACTTCACACAATACATAAATAATTCATACATCATCCAAATACACTCAAATACTGGCTACTGTCAAAAGCAAAAGAAAAGGAAGATAAACCCCAAATGCTAGATCCCCGATCGTCCCTACTGGGCACCACTACTGATCAACCGGAAAAGACACAAAACAACGATCAAGATCTTCGTTGAGCTCCCACTTGAGCTCGGTTGCGTCACCTGCACTAGTATCATCGGTACCTGCAACTGTTTTGGAAGTATCCATGAGTCACGAGGACTCAGCAATCTCACACCCGCGAGATCAAGACTATTTAAGCTTATGGGTAGGAAAAGGTAATGAGGTGGAGCTGCAGCAAGCGCTAAACAAATACGGTGGCTAACATACGCAAATAAGAGCGAGAAGAGAAGCAACGCAACGATTGTGAAGCTAGAAGTGATCCTGAAACTACTTTCATTCAAGCATAACACAAAACCGTGTTCACTTCACGGACTCCGCCGAAAAGAGACCATCACGGCTACACACGCGGTTGATTCATTTTAGTTAAGTCAAGTGTCAAGTTCTCTACAACCGGACATTAACAAATTCCCATCTGCCACATAACCGCGGGCACGGCTTTTGAAAGTTTATACCCTGCATGGGTGTCCCAACTTAGCCCATCACAAGATCTCACAATCAACGAAGGATATTCCTTCTCCTGGAACAACCTGATCAGACTTGGAATCCCGGTTACAAGACATTTCGACAATGTTAAAACAAGAACAGCAAGACCGCCCGAATGTGCCGACAAATCCCGATAGGAGCTGCACAAATCTCGTTCTCAGGGCACACCGGATGAGCACTCCGTACAACTAAAACCAGCCCTCAGCATGATCCTAAAAATATTTAATTAACAGGCACATTATGAACTAAAACAAGATCTCATTATGAACACTACTCTAAATGAACACAACTCTAACAACCATTTTAACATCCACATTATGAACACTACTCTACAACCATTTTAATTAACAGGCACATTATGAACCTCGGGGTTGGGATCGGTGTCGGGGTCGCCTGGGCAGAGGGGGTTGATCGAGGGCGTCCTTCTCCTCCTCGTGGATCTGCGCCTAGCTTCGATCTGCAGAGAGACCAAATTTTGTCAGAGAGAGACTGCTTGGGGGAGGAGCATCGGCCGGTGGAG
>NC_041382.1:526065967-526086600 GCF_002162155.2 Triticum dicoccoides
GGGGGAGGGGCGTCACGGGGGAGGGGCCGGGCTGGGAGTGGACCTTGGGACGGCACGGGGGGGGGAGCGTCGGGGTCGGGTGCGCCACGCGTCGACGGCGGCGTCGGTGGTGGCGTGGGAGCTCAGAGAAAGGGGATCGAGCGAGAGTGAGAGAGAGGAAAGAGATAAGGTGTGTGGTTCATGTTGTGTAGGCAAGTTAGCTATAGCGCGGCGTGGCAAAACGCGCTATAGCTAAGTTAGCTATAGCACTGCCCAGCACAAACCGCGCTACTACTAACTTTTTCTTTTTCTTTTTCTTTTTTTCTTTTTCTTTTTCGTTCATTTCATTTTTCACAAACTTCCTTCCTTTTTCTTTTCATTTTTCTTTCATTTCGTTTTCCACAACTTATTCCTTCCTTTTTCTTTTTCTTTCATTTCATTTTGCAAAACTTCCTTTCTTTTTCTTTTTCTTTTTTTATTTTTCTTTTTCTTTTTTTCTTTCATTTGCATCATTTGACCGCTAACGGCGGTATACAAAATAGATACACACAAAATCTGTGGATTAGTTGGTCAGCTTGGGCGACGACGACGCTTCAGACTGATCTTTGTCCCTCTTTTGTTTGTTGTCGAATAATTGAGCCCATGGTCGTGACTTTTCCTTTTCCAGGGATTACGATCTTTCATAGGTAATGTAGTATTCATTCTTCTTTTTACGTATGTTTCATCATCATCAGCATCATCTTCCCTCATCGGATCACCGTACTAGTCGTAGTCTTCCTCGTTCCGGACTCCATCCATTTCGACGATGCTCCTTTTGCTTCTCCTCACGACAACACGGCTGGGATTGATCAGGTCGGTTATGAAGAAACATTGTGTCACATGTTTAGCGTGTACCCATGGATCATTTTTGGCGGTGGCATTGACGGTACCACTCTCAGAGTCGGGTATACACATGGTAGTGAAATGTCAGTTTTCTCTTTGTACATTCTTAGCCCATCTGACACGGAACATTGTTGCAATGAGCAATCCAGAGTATTTAAGCTCCCATATCTCTTTGACCCTTCCGTAATATATTTCAATTACATTCCCGATCATGGCTTCCATCGCCATCCCTGAGTCTTGGTCATCACTGTTTATATCTTTCTCCTCCATGTAGAACGTGTATCCATTGATATCGTATGCTTGATAAGTCGCGAGGTTGGTCGACAGGCCATCTGCTAAGGCGTATATGAGCGTTCCGTTCGGACAGCCCTCTTCTGGGGATTAGCCAGAACTCGCTCTTTGAACCAACGCAAGAAAGTGGAGTTGTCCTCTCTAATAACTTCAGCGTTCATCCTGTGCACCCCACGTTCACGGTACTTCTTTGTGATGGTCTCTTTGTGCAGTGTCACGAAATCCTCTAGCACATCTCGGTGTTGTAGCACTACTAAGTTTTCCCTGTCAAGGTCATTTGTCGTACCGAGTGTAACACATTCACATCCCTATGACCGTTGGTGTGACGTTCGCCTTCGAGCCTTCCACAGTGCTTGTTGACAGGGTCTCCAGTGCCTACTAGATAACTCTCACATAAATAGATGCACTCTTTGGTCAGATATCCCTGGGCTATGCATCCATATGGACGGGACATATTACGAACGAATCCTTTGATGAACCCATTCATCCTCTTGAACGGCATCATGCTGTGCAAGAACATCGGCCCTAGGTCGATGATGTCGTCCACGATGTGGACACGTAGATGCACCATGACATCAAAGAATGTGGGCGGGAAGTACATCTCTAGCTCATTCAGTATGACAACGATCTCTTCCTGTAGCCTATGGAGTTGCTTCACACTGATCGACTTTTGAGAGATAGCATCAAAAAGTGGCATAGGTCAGTAAGTGTATCACGCACATGTGTGTCCATAATACCTCTAAGTGCAACCGAGAGAAATTGCGTCATCATCACATGACAGTCGTGAGACTTCATCCCGCTGAACTTTTTTTCTTAGTGTCCAGATATCTGCTTATCTTCCCACAGTATACGGAACTAACTTTGATTCCGACAAGGCACTTGAACAATTGATCGACCTCCTTCGGATCTAACGTGAAGCAAGAGGGGAGCAATATTTTTCTTCCTTCTTGTTTACTTTTTTGCCCCTATCTTTCATCTCCATCTCGATCTCGTCTGATGACTTTTTACTGGGCATTTGGAGATCTTTCCTGATATTCAAAAATTCCAAGTCTTTTCTTGCCTCTGGCCCATCCTTGGTCCTCTCTGGCATGTTCATCAATGTTCCAAGCAAACTCTCGAGGATATGTTTTGTGATATGCATTTGATCAAGGCTACAAGGCGTGTCGAGTTTGGGCCAGTATTCCAAGTCCTAGAAAACAGATCCCATCTTCCATATCTTCAGCAGCGGCTCTGCACCTTTTTCTTCGTCTTTCCCGGCGAGGGGTACTCTTCCCAGTTCTTCAATAACTCATATATTTCTGCACCGCTACGCTTACATGGAGGACCACGATGCTTAGCCTCACCCTTGACTAGCTCTCCAAGCTTTCTCCACGGGTCATCCTTCTCGGGCCATCTTTGATGCCCCATGTACATGATTTTTGAAGACCCGCCATCTTTCCATAGCTGCTGAGAAGTTGTATCATCCATGCACCTCGTGCATCCACAATATCCGTGGCACACCTGGCCGGAGAGATAGCCGTAGCTGAGATAGTCCTGCACCGTCGTGATCAGCGCGACTCTCATGTAGAAATACTCTCCTTTGCTTGCATCCCATGTCTTGGCCGGCATTGTCCATAAGGTCTGTCGCTCCACTTTTAGTAACCCGAGGTACATATTTATATCATTTCCCGGTTGTCTCGGCCCTTGAATAAGCATAGCCATGTGTATGTATTTTTCCTTCATGCACAACCAAGGGAGGTTGTACATCCATACAAACATGGTCCATGTGCTATGATTGGTGTTCTGGTTGCCAAAAGGATTCATGCCATCACTACTAGCGCCAAGCATAATGTTCGTTGGATCATTTGCAAAAAAAAATCAAATTCAGCGTTTAATGCTCTCCACTGGCTAGCATCTACGAGGTGTCTCAGCTTCGGATCATCTCCGTCATCTGTCTTCACCCTCTCCGCGTGCCAGCGCATGAGCTTTGCTTCCTTAGGATCTACGAAATACCGCAGGAGACATGGAGTGATCGGAAAGTACCATACAACTTTCCGTGGAGCTTTCTTTCTGGCCTTTTTATATCTTGAAGCATTGCACCTTGGACATATGGTTTTTTCCGCATGCTCATTTCGATATATGATGCAATCATTGATGCATGTGTGATATCTAATGTGTGGCAGATCAAGAGGGCACACAATTTTCTTTGCCTCCTCGACACTAGTAGGACACAGGCTTCCCGCGGGAAGAACCTTCTTTAGATACTTCAAAAGCTCATCCAGGCTTGCATCCGTCCATTTTTTTGCCTTCGTCTTTAGAAGTTCTAGTGTGAAACTCAAGCGGGTCACCTCAGGATCGCAACCATCATACAAAGGAGTCATCGAGTCTACCTCCAGTTGCCCAGTTTGGCCTCCTCTCTAGAAGCAGCTCTGTCGCTAGTCGTCTTCTTGCGAAGCAGGTCTCGAACATGCGGGTCCCGCATGGCTGAACTTAGTAGCGACAAAGACGGCGGCATGTCCGCGTCTTCTCTGCCTTGAACTGCCTCTTCGCCATCGACATTTCCGAGGCTGTCTTCCTCTTCGGGCACATAATCGGTCATCTCTTCATCTGGTGGCCCCATCTCGTTATTTCATGCCCCGTCGACGTCCTCATCATCATCATCATCATCTTAACTTATCCACCGAGTATGGCCATCCATGAAACCATGCATGAGCAGGTGCGCCCTGAATTTACCAACCTCAAAGGGGCCGAGCCTCAATATTCCTTTGCATTTTCGACACGGACATACAACATCCTTCGGTCTTTTTTCATACATGTCGTCCATCGTGGATTACCAGTGTCTTTCCACCATCCTTCCATTGACCTTCATGATCACCTGCACATGGAGCAGATATTATAACCACGTATGCATGCATGGATCAAATTCATACAAAAATTCGGCATGACCTTCCCTAAGCATAGGACATATTGAGTTTGCCCGAAATTCACCGAAACGGAATTGAATCGACATTTCAGCAAAACATAGGCAACTCATGTCACCCACATTATTTCAACAAATACACAATGTAGGCAACTCAAATTATGCCACGCACAATTCAGTATATTCTCATATCGCCCATATATATATATATATATATATATATATATATATATATATATATATATATATAGTTTTGGTCCTATCCACACAAACACTTTTTTTGCTCACCTATGTGTCGAGGGATATCGAGCACCTTTCTTCTTAATACCTTGTAGCTCTAGATATAGCTCTAACTAGCTAGCTAGCTGGGGAGAGAGAGAGCTAGGGAGAGAGAGGGAGGAGAGGGAAGACATTAATGGAAGGGGGTGGTGGAGGGCAAAGAAGAAGGGGAGGGAGGGCATTAATGGATGGTGTGGTGGAGGGAACAAAGAAGTGAAGGGAAATATGCCCTAGAGGCAATAATAAAGTTGTTATTTATATTTCCTTATATCATGATAAATGTTTATTATTCATGCCAGAATTGTATTAACCGGAAACTTAGTACATGTGTGAATACATAGACAAACAGAGTGTCACTAGTATGCCTCTACTTTACTAGCTCGTTAATCAAATATGGTTAAGTTTCCTAGCCATAGACATGAGTTGTCATTTGACGAACGGGATCACATCATTAGAGAATGAGGTGATTGACTTGACCCATCCGTTAGCTTAGCACTATGATCATTTAGTTTATTGTTATTGCTTTCGTCATAACTTATACATGTTCCTATGACTATGAGATTATGCAACTCCCAAATACCGGAGGAACACTTAGTGTACTATCAAACATCCAACATAACTGGGTGATTATAAAGATGCTCTACAGGTGTCTCCGATGGTGTTTGTTGAGTTGGCATAGATCGAGATTAGGATTTGTCACTCTGATTGTCGGAGAGGTATCTCTGGGCCCTCTCAGTAATGCACATCACTATAAGCCTTGCAACCAATGTGACTAATAAGTTAGTTGTGGGATGATCCATTACGGAACACGTAAAGAGACTTGTCGGTAATGAGATTGAACTATGTATGATGATACCGACGATGGAATCTCGGGCAAGTAACATGCTGATGACAAAAGGAACAACGTATGTAGTTATGCGGTTTGATCGATAAAGATCTTCGTAGAATATGTCGGAACCAATATGAGCATCCAAGTTCCGCTATTGGTTATTGACCAGAGATGAGTGTTGGTCATGTCTACATAGTTCTCGAACCCATAGGGTCCGCACGCTTAACGTTCGATGACGATCGGTATTATGAGTTTATGTGTTTTAATGTACCGAAGGTAGTTTGGATTCCCGGATGAGATCATGGACATGACGAGGAGTCTCGAAATGGTCGAGACATGAAGATTCATATATTGGAAGGTTATGTTTGGACACCGGAAAGGTTTCGGATTAGTTCGGGCATTTACCGGAGTACCTAGGGGTTACCGGAACCCCCCGGGGAGTTAATGGGCCATGATGGGCCATCGTAGAAGAGAGGAGGAGGAGGCCAGGTGTGGCGCACCCCCACTAGGCCAAATCCAAATTGGGGTAGGGTTTGGGGGCGCCCCCCTTCCTTCTCTCCCTCTTCCCTTCCTTCCCCCTCCAAGTGGGAGTAGGAAAGGGGGGGGGAAACCTACTCCTAGTTGGAGTAGGAATCCCCCCTTGGGGCGCGCCCTAGAAGGCTGGCCCTCCCCCTCCTCCACTCCTTTATATACGGGGGAGGGGGACACCCCATAGACACACAACTTGATCTTAGCCGAGTGTAGTGCCCCCCTCCACAGATTTCCACCTCGATCATATTGTCGTAGTGCCTAGGCGAAGCGCTGCGTCGGTAACTTCATCATCGCCATCAACACGCCGTCGTGCTGACGAAACTCTCCCTTGGCTTCAGCTGGATCTAGAGTTCGAGGGACATCATCGAGCTAAACGTGTGTAGATCGCGGAGGTGCCGTGCGTTCGGTACTTGATCGGTTGGATCGCGAAGACGTTCGACTACATCAACGACGTTACTTAACGCTTCCGCTTTCGGTCTACGAGGGTACGTGGACACACTCTCCCCTCTTGTTGCTATGCATCCCTAGATAGATCTTGCATGATCATAGGAATTTTTTTGAAATACTATGTTCCCCAATAGTGACATCAAAGCCAGGTCTATGCGTAGATGTTATATGCACGAGTAGAACACAAAGGAGTTGTGGGTGTGGGTATATACATATTGCTTGCCGTCACTAGTTGTTTCTTGATTCGGCGGTATTGTTGGATGAAGCGGCCCGGACCGGCATTACATGATCGTGTTCATGAGACTGGTTCTACCGACGTGCTTTGCACACAGGTGGCTAGCGGGTGTCAGTTTCTCCAACTTTAGTTGAATCAGATTCAATGAACAGGGTTCTTTCTGAAGATCAAAAAGCAATCACTATATCGCGTTGTGGTTTTTTGATGCGTAGGTAAGAACGGTTCTTGCTAAGCCCGTAGCAGCCATGTAAAACTTGCAAAAACAAAGTAGATTATATAAATTATTGTGCTAAGGATGTCTAGCTTGTTTTTGCAGGGCATGTTGTGATGTGATATGGTCAACATGATTATATAAATTATTGTATGAGATGATCATGTTTTGAAACACAGTTATCGGCAACTTGCAGGAGCCATATGGTTGTCGCTCTATTGTATGAAATGCAATCGCCATGTAAATGCTTTACTTTATCACTAAGCAGTAGTGATAGTCGTAGAAGCAATAGTTGGTGAGACGACAATGATGCTATGATGGAGATCAAGGTGTCAGGCCGGTGACGATGGTGATCATGACGGTGCTTTGGAGATGGAGATCAAAGGCACAAGATGATGATGGCCATATCATATCACTTACATTGATTGCATGTGATGTTTATCCTTTATGCATCTTATTTTGCTTAGTACGGCGGTAGGATTATAAGATGATCTCTCACTAAATTTCAAGGTATAAGTGTTCTCCCTGAGTATGCACCGTTGCTACAGTTCGTCGTGCCGAGACACCACATGATGATCGGGTGTGATAAGCTCTATGTTCACATACAACAGGTGCAAGCCAGTTTTGCACAAGCAGAATACTCAGGTTAAACTTGACGAGTCTAGCATATGCAGATATGGCCTCGGAACACTGAGACCGAAAGGTCGAGCGTGAATCATATAGTAGATATGATCAACACAGTGATGTTCACCATTGAAAACTACTCCATCTCATGTGATGATCGGACATGGTTCAGTTGATATGGATCACGTGATCACTTAGATGATTAGAGGGATGTCTATCTAAGTGGGAGTTCTTAAGTAATATGATTAATTGAACTTTAATTTATCATGAACTTAGTACCTGATAGTATTTTGCATGTCTATGTTGTTGTAGATAAATGGCCCGTATTGTTGTTCTGTTGAATTTTAATGTGTTCCTAGAGAAAGCTAAGTTGAAAGATGATGGTAGTAACTACACAGACTGGGTCTGTAACAGAAGAATTACGTCCTGGAAGCACCACTAGGTGCTAGGCCTGCTGCAGATGCTAGTGATGAAGTTAAGAACGTCTGGCAAAGCAAAGCTGATGACTACTCGATAGTTTAGTGTGCCATGCTTTACGGCTTAGAACCGGGACTCCAACGATGTTCTGAACGTCATGGAGCATATGAGATGTTCCAGGAGTTGAAGTTAATATTTCAAGTAAATGCCCGGATTGAGAGATATGAAGTCTCTAATAAGTTCTATAGATGCAAGATGAAGGAGAATAGTTTTGTCAGTGAACATATACTCAGAATGTCTAGGTACCACAATCACTTGACTCAGCTGGGAGTTAATCTTCTGGTTGATAGTGTCATTTACAGAGTTCTTCAATCACTGCCACCAAGCTAAAAAAGCTTCATGATGAACTATAATATGCAAGGGATGGATAAGACAATTCCCGAGCTCTTCGTGATGCTAAAGGCTGCAGAGGTAGAAATCAAGAAGGAGCATCAAGTGTTGATGGTCAACAAGACCACCAGTTTCAAGAAGAAGGGCAAAGGGAAGAAGGGGAACTTCAACAAGAACGGCAAGCAAGTTGCTGCTCAAGTGAAGAAGCCCAAGTCTGGACCTAAGCCTCATACTGAGTGCTTCTACTGCAAAGGGACTGGTCACTAGAAGCGGAATTGCCCCAAGTATTTGGCGGATAAGAAGGATGGAAAAGTGAAAGGCATATTTGATATACATGTTATTGATGTGTACCTTACTAATGCTCGCAGTAGCGCCTGGGTATTTGATACTGGTTTTGTTCCTAATATTTGCAACTCGAAACAGGGGCTACGGAGTAAGCGAAGACTGGCTAAGGACGAGGTGACGATGCGCATGGGAAATGGTTCCAAAGTCGATGTGATCGCCGTCGGCACGCTACCTCTACATCTACCTCCGGGATTAGTTTTAGACCTGAATAATTGTTATTTCGTGCCAGCGTTAAGCATGAACTTATATCTGGATCTTGTTTGATGCAAGACAGTTATTCATTTAAATCAGAGAATAATTGTTGCTCTATTATATGAGTAATATCTTTTATGGTCATGCACCCTTGATGAGTGGTCTATTTTTACTAAATCTTGATAGTAGTGATACACATATTCATAATATTGAAACCAAAAGGTATAAGTTTAATAATGATAGTGCAACTTATTTGTGGCACTGTCGTTTAGGTCATATTGGTGTAAAGCACATGAAGAAACTCCATGGTGATGGGCTTTTGGAATCACTTGATTATGAATCACTTGATGCTTGCGAACCATGCCTCATGGGCAAGATGACTAAGACTCCATTCTCCGAAACAATGGAACAAGCAACAGACTTATTGGAAATAATACGTACAGTTGTATGCGGTCCGATGAGTGTTGATTCTCGTGGCGGGTATCGTTATTTTCTGACTTTCACAGATGATTTGTGCAGATATGGGTATATCTACTTGATGAAACATAAGTCTGAAACATTTGAAAACTTCAAAGAATTTTAGAGTGAAGTGGAAAATCATCGTAACAAGAAAATAAAGTTTTCTACGATCTGATCATGGAGGAGAATATTTGAGTTACGAGTTTGGTCTTCATTTGAAACAATGTGGAATAGTTTCGCAATTCACGCCACCTGGAACACCACAGCGTAATGGTGTGTCCGAATGTCATAACCACACTTTATTAGATATAGTGCGATCTATGATGTCTCGTACTGATTTACCGCTATCGTTTTGGGGTTATGCTTTAGAGAGGGCTGCATTCATGTAAAATAGGGCACCATCAAAATCCATTGAGACGACACCATATCAACTGTGGTTTGGCATGAAACCCAAGTTGTCGATTCTTAAAGTTTGGGGTTGTGATGCTTATGTGAAAAAACTTCAACCTGGTAAGCTCGAACCCAAATCGGAGAAATGTGTCTTCATAGGATATCCAAAGGAGAATGTTGGGTATACCTTCTATCATAGATCTGAAGGCGAGATATTCGTTGCTAAGAATGAGTCCTTTCTAGAGAAGGAGTTTCTCTCAAAAGAAGTAAGTGGGAGGAAAGTAGAACTTGATGAGGTAATTGTACCTATTCCCTTATTGGAAAGTAGTTCATCACAGAAATCAGTTCTAGTGATTCCTACACCAATTAGTGAGGAAGCTAATGATGATGATCATGAAACTTCTGATCAAGTTACTACCGAACCTCGTAGGTCAACCAAAGTAAGATCCGCACCAGAGTGGTACGGTAATCCTGTTCTGGACGTCATGTTACTTGACCATGACGAACCTACAAACTATGAGGAAGCGATGATGAGCCCAGATTGGACAAAATGGCTTGAGGCCATGAAATCTGAGATGGGATCCATGTATGAGAACAAAGTGTGGACTTTGGTTGACTTTCCCAATGATCGGCAAGCCATAGAGAATAAATGGTTCTTCAAGAACAAGACTGACGTTGACGGTAATGTTACTGTCTACAAAGCTTGACTTGTTGTGAAAGGTTTTTGACAAGTTCAAGGAGTTGACTACGATGAGACCTTCTCACTCGTAGCGATGCTTAAGTCTATCCGAATCATGTTAGCAACTGCTGCATTTTATGATTATGAAATTTGGCAAATGGATGTCAAAACTGCATTCCTTAATGGATATCTTAAAGAAGAGATGTATATGATGCAACCAGAAGGTTTTGTCGGTCCAAAAGGTGCTAACAAAGTGTGTAAGCTCCAGAGATCCATTTATGGACTGGTGCAAGCATCTCGGAGTTAGAATATATGCTTTGATAGTGTGATCAAAGCATATGGTTTTATACAGACTTTTGGAGAAGCATGTATTTAAAAGAAAGTGAGTGGGAGCTCTGTAGCATTTCTAATATTATATGTGGATGACATATTGTTGATTGGAAATGATACTGAATTTCTGAATAGCATAAAAGGATACTTGAATAAGAATTTTTCAATGAAAGACCTCGGTGAAGTTGCTTATATATTGGGCATCAAGATCTATAGAGATAGATCAAGACGCTTAATTGGACTTTCACAAAGCACATACCTTGATAAAGTTTTGAAGAAGTTTAAAATGGATCAAGCAAATAAAGGGTTCTTTCCTGTGTTACAAGGTGTGAAGTTTAGTCAGACTCAATGCCCGACCACTGCAGAAGATAGAGAGAAAATGAAAGTCATTCCCTATGCTTCAGCCATAGGTTCTATCATGTATGCAATGCTGTGTACCAGATCTGATGTGTGCCTTGCTATTAGTTTAGCAGGGAGATCCAGGAGTGGATCATTGGACAACGGTCAAGAATATCCTGAAATACCTGAAAAGGACTAAGGATATGTTTCTCGTTTATGGAGGTGACAAAGATCTCTTCGTAAACGGTTACCTCGATGCATGCTTTGACACTTATTCGGATGACTCTAAGTCACAAACCGGATACGTATTTTTATTGAATGGTGGAGTTGTCAGTTGGTGTAGTTCTAAGCAAAGCTTCGTGGCGGGATCTACGTGCGAAGCAGAATACATAGCTGCTTCGGAAGTAGCAAATGAAGGAGTCTGGATGAAGGAGTTCATATCCTATCTAGGTGTTATACCTAGTACACCGGGTCCAATGAAAATCTTTTGTGACAATACAGGTGCAATTGCCTTGGCAAAGGAATCCAGATTTCACAAGAGAACCAAGCACATCATGAGACGCTTCAATTCCATACACGATCAAGTCAAGAAGGGAGACATAGAGATTTGCAAGATACATACGGATCTGAATGTTGCAGACCCGTTGACTAAGCCTTTCTCATGAGCAAAACATGATCAGCACCAACACTCCATGGGTGTTAAAATCTTTACAATGTAATCTAGATTATTGACTCTAGTGCAAGTGGGAGACTGAAGGAAATATGCCCTAGAGGCAATAATAAAGTTGTTATTTATATTTCCTTATATCATGATAATATGTTCATTATTCGTGCTAGAATTGTATTAACCTGAAACTTAGTACATGTGTGAATACATAGACAAACAGAGTGTCACTAGTATGCCTCTACTTGACTAGCTCGTTAATCAAAGATGGTTAAGTTTCCTAGCCATAGACACGAGTTGTCATTTGATGAACGGGATAAATCATTAGAGAATGATGTGATTGACTTGACCCATCCATTAGCTTAGCACTATGATCGTTTAGTTTATTGCTCTTGCTTTCTTCATAACTTATACATGTTCCTATGACTATGAGATTATGCAACCACTGAATACCGGAGGAACAATTAGTGTGCTATCAAACGTCACAACGTAACTGGGTGATTATAAAGATGCTCTACAGGTGTCTCTGATGGTGTTTGTTGAGTTGGCATAGATCGAGATTAGGATTTGTCACTCCGATTGTCGGAGAGGTATCTCTAGGCCCTCTCGGTAATGCACATCACTATAAGCCTTGCAAGCAATGTGCTAATGAGTTAGTTGTGGGATGATGCATTACGGAACGAGTAAAGAGACTTGCCAGTAACGAGATTGAACTAGGTATGATGATACCAACGATCAAATCTCGGGCAAGTAACATACCGATGACAAAAGGAACAACGTATGTAGTTATGTGGTTTGATCGATAAAGATCTTTGTAGAATATGTAGGAACCAATATGAGAATACAAGTTCTGCTATTGGTTATTGACCGAAGATGAGTCTCGGTCATGTCTACATAGTTCTCGAACCCATAGGGTCCGCACGCTTAACATTCGATGACGATCGGTATTATGAGTTTATTTGTTTTGATGTACCAAGGGTAGTTCGGAGTCTCGGATGTGATCACGGACATGACAAGGAGTCTCGAAATGGTCGAGACATGAAGATTCATATATTGGAAGGTTATGTTTGGACATCGGAAATGTTTCGGATTAGTTAGGGCATTTACCAGAGTACCGGGGGGTTACCGGAACCCCCCTAGGGAGTTAATGGGCCTTGATGGGCCATAGTGGCAGAGAGGAGGAGGCGGCCAGGTGTGGCTGACGCCCCCCCTAGGCCCAATCCGAATTGGGGTAGGTTTTGGGGGGGGGGGCTTTCCTTCTCTCCCTCTTCCCTTCCTCCCCCCTCCTAGTTGGACTAGGAAAGGGGGGAAACCTACTCCTAGTAGGTGTAGGAATCTCTCCTTGGGGCGCGCCCTAGGAGGCCGACCCTCCCCCTCCTCCACTCCTTTATATACAGGGGATAGAGCACCCCATAGACACACAAGTTGATCTTAGCCGTGTGCGGTGTCCCCCTCCATAGATTTCCACCTCGATCATATTGTCGTAGTGCTTAGGTGAAGTCCTACGTTAGTAACTTCATCATTACCGTCAACACGTCGTCGTGCTGACGAAACTCTCCCTCGGCCTCAGCTGGATCTAGAGTTCGAGGGACATCATCGAGCTGAACGTGTGTAGATCGCGGATGTCGGCATCCTGAGAATGGGGTACCCAGACTTTCCTGCCTGCGGCCCAGGCTATGGCTCCACCAATAGGCTGGTACGGCCCATCTTCATCAGCAACCATTCAAGACCCTCGCGAGGGGCCAAGCCTCGCGAGGCGGATGATGCATGACCTCCTCGGGGGTAGCCTCCCTAGGTTGGCTCCCGAGGGGCGGAGATATCTATGCAAGTGGCACCTCGCGAGAAGCGCGTGACGTGAGCCATGACGACCAAGGCTAGGCGGGCGCCAGCGGGCACAGAGTAATCGTTGCCACTTTGCTGCTAAAGGGGCAAGCGCAGGCGAAGAGTCCCGAGGCATCGGGCAAAGGTTTACATATTGGTGCAACGAGACCAAGGCCAGCATGACGGCAGGACGGAGGTCATCGCGGAGCCCACGACGGCGTCACTGCCGGAGTCTTTGCCATGCGAAAACCACCTTTTGTCAGGATAACTTGTACTAGTTTTCCCTCTTCAAACTAGCCGTTGTGGGTTCACTTCCCACCGAATATTTGGGAAGAGGGTCAGAGCCTCTATAAATAGGACTATCCACCACCATAGAGCGGGACGGATCATCCAGACCATCCTCACACACACAAGCTCATCGAGCTGAAGAACACCTCTCCTCAGGAGGCTGTTCTTCCCTTGTACTGTTGATCATCAGCCTACAAGGCAATCCACCACACCACACTGGAGTAGGGTATTACACCACAACGTGGCCTGAACCAGTATAAACCCTTGTGTCCCTTCTTCTTTGGGTTCGGCGAGTTAGGCTTAGAGATCATTGCGAGAGTGGGCTCGCGGGGGAGAGAGATCTTCATGCGCACCCTAGTGTTTGAACCTCAAGGGTTTGCCGAAACCCGTAATCTGACATTTGGCACGCCAGGTTGGGGTGCGCTGAAGCTTTTCTCCCGCTGGCCAACCCATCAACACCCTGGGGTTCCAATGTCTGGTGACCCAAGGACCAACGCCGACCCTTGGGCTGATTGGCCCGTCAGGGCAGCGTCGTCTGCTCAGGAAGACCTCAACTCCACACTCCAAGCGGCCCGTGCAGCGCCGAGCGCCGCAGGACATGGGCGGCGCGCATCGGCGCCCCCCGCCCTCATAGTGTGGCACGCATGGGCCGCCGCAAGATCCTCAAGCTATGCAGCAGCAACGACACCGCACACCCGACGGGAACATGCGAGCCGCGCTCGTAGTGGCACGAGAGCTGCTGCGGTGCTGGCTGGTTGAGGGCGGCCGCGACGCATTGCTGGAACGCGACGCTGAACTATTGGACGATGCATCCAGGGGTACGCCGCCTTTCTGCTGCCTACTTACATCTCAAGTTGTGGCAAGATCGCACGGCGGGCCTCGTCGCGCTCGCATACTCCCAGGTGCGCTAGGAGGGCTCGTCGGCACCAGCATGACCAACAGCGCCGGACATCCGACCATGCTTGTGCTTCCCCTGAGTGGCGTAGGAGCGGGCGTTGCCCCTCGCGTTTCCAACGGGGCACCAACCTACAGCCACCAAGGGGCGCAATGGGCCTGGCAGCATGGGGGTGGGGCGTCTCGGCGGGGTTCCGGAGGGGTGGCTCCGGAAGCCTATGTGCCCCGCATGATGGATCAAGAGTACACACCGGAGGATGACCCCAACTCATTCCTCGAGCCGAGCTGGGAAGAAGAGATGCTGGAAGTGGAGGCCTTCCGAGAACCACCCAGGAGCTTCACCGAACCAGCCAACAACAACAACCACAGGGTACCACTAATATCTTAGGAGCAGGCTTAGGCTAACCATGGGTCGCAGGTGGACTCGGACGTAG
The DNA here is from genome assembly GCF_002162155.2 of Triticum dicoccoides. Classification (NCBI taxonomy): domain Eukaryota; kingdom Viridiplantae; phylum Streptophyta; class Magnoliopsida; order Poales; family Poaceae; genus Triticum; species Triticum dicoccoides. The sequence continues at coordinate 526,080,817 of NC_041382.1, forward strand.
CGCGGATGACGACCCCAGCACAGCAGCCCCGCTCCAACCAGGGGTAGCGCGTTGGGGGATGCATGGGAGAGGCCTGGAGCAGGACCCTCCCCCATGCCGCACAGAGCAAGGTGTCGCCTGGAGGTAGGTCCTCTGTCGGGGAGGCGCCGGCGAGCCCTCCCCCCGGCAGAGGGCCCATGGTCGTCGAGGACACCGCCAGCGTCCCCTTTGCCCCTTGGCACCATCCTGGTTTCCGGACGCCCCAACGGTGGTCGAGGGCAGCGCAGGGCGGAGCCCTCGTCTGGCGATATGAAGCAAGGCTCACGCCTCTGAAGGTCTCCGCCCGTGACACTCTCACGTAATAATGAGTGGGGCTGTACATGCCCCGGAGTCCCCGGAGAGCTGCCCTCGGGCCTCGGGGGCTCCCGCCCACGTCCTAGTGGAAGCACCATGTTCCGCGCTGGCCGTCGACATTGTCCCCCAATGACTATGCTCACGGCCATTGAAAGCACTTAGCTCCGCGCTGGTGGGAAGACAAGAATACTAGCTAGGTGTTGGACATGGCCATTTGCTTTCAACCCCTCTTTTCTGTAGCTTGGTTTGCCGCCTTTTCGGATTTGAGCTTGAAATTGTATTTTCGTTAACAAGTGCGGGGGCGTCTTTTTATCGTTGAATTGGTTTCTTGAGTTTTCTGGTCCTGCGCCTTGTTTTTAAGGCCCGCGCCTGCTACCCCTCCCTCACAAGCACCTCGTGAGCCGGGGCTAGGCCTCGCATGCGCGTGCCTCCTGCCGCGCTCAGGCGCTTGCCTCACGCGGGACCCTCTTGGGAAGACTAGTAGGCTCCTTAGGAGCCCAACACCTTGCGGGCCCGCGAGGGACTCCCCTCGGGAGAAATACACAGCGGCAACCACAAGATCAGTCAGAGGTCTGTCAAGACTGAGGTAAGTTACTGCAATAAGCTCGCGAAAAACTGGAGGATTCGCAGAAGCATGTCTTAAGTCTGACTTAAGGAATAAAACAACAATCTGATTACATGAGGGTCTCCCCCTCTCCAAAATGCTCTTACATCTTGAAGGGTCGTGCCCAAGCTTTTGCGTCTAGGTTTGAAACAAAGGGGGATGGACTCAATCAGAAATTTCGCTCGCGACATCTCCTGAATCGTTCCCGGACATGCTGCTGGCGTCGTCGTTGGCACCGTCTTTGACATCGTCGACCATGCCTTCTTCATCCGACGCGACCACCACTGCGTCGTCATCAGAAGCAAAAGACCTGACTAGAGCATCCACATTGTTATCCACCCAATGCACCAGGTTGTCCCGGATGGCTCTGGGCACTAGGGCGATGGCGGCGTCGAAGTCGAAGTGGGGGTCGATGTTCTGAAGATGACTGAAGACACGAGAAAATACGCGCCCAAGGAGGCCTCGACTCTTTTCGTCCATGAGCTGGTGAGCCCTCTCGGCCCGGTCCTCCAGGCGCATCACGACATCGGTGAAGAAGCGGAGATGGCTGGCATAGTCCTCTGCGTGGGGGTGAGGGGCGTGTTCATCGCAAATAGTACCCAACGCATGATTGGCCCATACCCTGAGAGCCCGGAGCATGGGAGCGTGCTCACGCAGCAATGTCTGCTGGCGAAGCGCTTCCTCCCTGCTCTATTGCGCGACGGACTCGGCATCAGTAACCCGCCGGTGGAGCGGAAGTAGTTCGGCGCGGGCTGAGGCCAACTCGGCCTGGACAGAGATCAGGGCCGCCGCAGTAGCTTTCTCGCGTTGTTCCACTTCATCCATCCTTGACCTGAGGGCGGTGGTTTTGCCCTTAGCTTCGGCTCCCACAAGCTTTAGCTCCAGGTTGTATCTGCTGGCAAGATCCGCCCGAGCCTCCGCCACCCTACGGTCGATCTCCTCCTGGATCCTGGCCTCGTGCGCACTAGCGGGATCCTCCGCTTGGGCAACCTGGTGCTCCCTCGTCTCCAGCCGCTCAAGCTTGAGGCTGCGCTCTGTGCCCTCCAGCATAAGCGCCTCCTCACGCCTTAATATCTCCTCTTCTTTGAAAGGCACCCCCTTCATCAACGCCAAGGCAGCCCTGCGCACCTCGACTTGCTACTCAAGGAGGCATTCAGAGCCCGAAGCTCCCCTTCGTGTTCCTCTACAGCCGTGTGGCGGAGGCAAAGCAAGTACCACCTAGGATCCTCCTTTTGATCTGAAAATTTGCGAAGACATTCTTCTTAGTAGATGATCATCCTCAGCAAAAACTCACGCCCATTGGCCATGTGCATTTCCCGTACCGCTAATCAAACACTTGGCTGCTAATTCATGTTTGAGCATCAATCGGTCTCCTTGTGAGAATATTATGTTGTAATTTTCTTCCTAGAACCTACCTGGGGAGTGCCCAACCCACTAGACATGCCTATGCTGCCCAGAACACATGGCAACGCCACGGTCACGCGGTGACCACGCGTCGGGCATGCGAGTTTACGCGGTCTAGAGTTGGGGGCCTTGGCCACCGCCCAAACCTCAACGTATCGCCATCAGACCATGTATTTATGATTAAATATGTACTTATGTAACTATAAATGATTTTTGGAAAAAATAAATAGTAAACTATGAGGCAGCTGCAGTTCAAATTTGACCCGCTTCCTGCTGCATCGGCGGGAATTTGTCTTTTTCACCAGAGGTGGATCAAAACTTTTGACGCCCAACAATTTTGTCAATTGTGCATTAAATATGGCCTAGTATTTTATAAAAATGATTTGGTCCAATTTTGCAACAATTATTTGGGAGGTCCTTCACAAAAAAACCTCCTTTTGGGCACTCGAAAAATGGAAAATGGTTTTTTCGTCCAAAGAAAATGAAAACTTCCTTAGGCAACATTGTTTGCCATTCCAATATACACCCTTGTGCACAATATGGGATCATTTGAACAAATTATGCCATGAATGTGGCCATAAGATTGATCATTTGGCTTGAACGCCATTGATATCCACACGTGATAGCTCGATTTTGAGAACACTTTTTAAAAATAATTGCCGTATTACAAGTTTGTTATTTTTCCTGGGAACTTGGCCACATATAATGACACAATGTGAAGGTTTCCCAATTTTTTAATTTTTTTTAATTTTTTGTGCCCGTTTCAAAATGCGGTCAAAACGGCGGGAATGACTGTTCCTAGCTAGTGGTTGAATCTTGAATTTTTTTTGGTGTTTCTCTGATTAAATAGGTACTTATGTAACTAGAAATGATTTTTGGAAAAAATAAATAGTAAACTATGAGGCAGCTGCAGTTCAAATTTGACCCGCTTCCACCTGAATCGGTGGAAATTTGTCTTTTTCACGAGAGGTGGATCAAAACATTTTGCACCCAACCATTTTGTCAATTGTGCATTAAATATGTCCTAGTATTTTAGAAAATTGATTTGGTCCAATTTTGCAACAATTATTTGGGAGGTCCTTCACAAAAAAACCTCCTTTTGGGCACTCGAAAAATGAAAAATGGTTTTTTCGTTCAAAGAAAAATGAAAACTTCCTTAGGCAACATTGTTAGCCATTCCAATATGCACCCTTGTGCACAATATGAGATCATTTGAACAAACTATGTCATGAATGCGGCCATAAGATTGATCATTTGGCTTGAAAGCCATTGATCTCCACACGTGATAGCTCGTTTTTGAGAACACTTTTTTAAAATAATTGCCGTATTACAATTTGTTATTTTTACTAGGAACTTGACCACATATAATGACACAATGCGAAGGTTTCCCAATTTTTTGATTTTTTTTGAATTTTTTATGCCCGTTTCAAAATGCGGTCAAAACGGCGGGAATGACCGTTCTTAGCTAGTGGTTGAATCTTGGAATTTTTTGGTGTTTCTATGATTAAATAGATACTTATGTACCTAGAAATGATTTTTGGAAAAAATAAAGAGCAAACTACAAGGCAACTACAGTTCAAATTTGACCCGCTTCCAGCTGAATCAGTGGAAATTTGTCTTTTTCATGAGAGGTGGATCAAAACTTTTTACACCCAACCATTTTGTCAATTCTGCATTAAATATGTCCTAGTATTTTAGAAAAATGATTTGGTCCAATTTTGTAACAATTATTTGGTAGGTCCTTCACAAAAAAACCTCCTTTTGGGCACTCGAAAAATGGAAAATGTTTTTTCGTCCAAAGAAAATGAAAACTTCCTTAGGCAACATTGTTTGCCATTCCAATATGCACCCTTGTGCATAATATGAGATCATTTGAACAAACTATGCCATGGATGTGGCCATAAGATTGATCATTTGGCTTGAAAGCCATTGATCTCCACACGTGATAGCTCGTTTCTAAGAACACTTCTTTAAAATAATTGCCGTATTACAAGTTTGTTATTTTTCCTAAGAACTTGGCCACATATAATGACACAATGCGAAGGTTTCCCAATTTTTTTATTTTTTTTATTTTTTATGCCCGTTTCAAAATGCGGTCAAAACGGTGGGAATGACCGTTCCTAACTAGTGGTTGAATCTTGGAATTTTTTTTTGGTGTTTCTATGATTAAATAGATACTTATGTACCTAGAAATGATTTTTGGAAAAAATAAAGAGCAAACTACAAGGCAGCTACAGTTCAAATTTGACCCGCTTCCAACTGAATCGGCGGAAATTTGTCTTTTTCATGAGAGGTGGATCAAAACTTTTTACACCCAACCATTTGGTCAATTGTGCATTAAATATGGCCTAGTATTTTAGAAAAATGATTTGGTCCAATTTTGCAACAATTATTTGGGAGGTCCTTCACAAAAAAACCTCCTTTTGGGCACTCAAAAAATGGAAAATGGTTTTTTCGTCCAAAGAAAATGAAAACTTCCTTAGGCAACATTGTTTTCCATTCCAATATGCACCCTTGTGCACAATATGAGATCATTTGAACAAACTATGCCATGGATGTGGCCATAAGATTTGGCTTGATAGCCATTGATCTCCACACGTGATAGCTCGTTTCTGAGAACACTTTTTTAAAATAATTGCCGTATTACAAGTTTGTTATTTTTCCTACGAACTTCGCCACATATAATGACACAATGTGATGGTTTCCCAATTTTTTGATTTTTTTTGAATTTTTTATGCCCGTTTCAAAATGCGGTCAAAACAACGGGAATGACCGTTCCTAGCTAGTGCTTGAATCTTGGAATTTTTTTGGTGTTTCTCTGATTAAATAGATACTTTTGTACCTAGAAATGATTTTTGGAAAAAATAAATAACAAACAATGAGGACGCTACAGTTCAAATTTGACCCGTTTCCTACTGAATGAGCGGTGGATCAAAAAAATTGACACCCAATCATTTGGTCAATTGTGCATTAAATATTTCCTAGTATTTTAGAAAATTGATTTGGTACAATTTTGCAACAAATATATGGTAGGTCCTTCACAAAAAAAGTCATTTTGGGCACCCGGAAAATGATTAAAAATAGCTAGAAAGATTAGAAATGCATAGAAATTGGTCCTTATCCATAAAATGTGGTCTAAATCTAGTGAAAATTTGTGTGGTGCCATTTTGCAAAATATTTTTGATAGCTACTTCACAAAATCCCTCTATTTTTAGTACTTAGACATTTTTTAAAATCACTAGTTTTTCGAACCAATCACGACTCTTCCCACGGATTGATGACATGGCGCCCATCCATCCATCCATCCATCTCTCCATCCCACATCCATCCATCCATCTATCTACAGAAAAAAGAAAATAAAATGAAAAAAAGATACCCCCACCCGCAGCCCAAACCCTAGGTCAGATCCCATCGACCCCCCCCCCATCGCACCCCTCCTCTCC
>NC_041382.1:526087340-526093670 GCF_002162155.2 Triticum dicoccoides
GCCGCCGCCGACCTCTTCATCGCCCCCAGCGCTGGCCATCCTTCCTTCCACCATCCAGATCCCCTGTTTCCTCGCTGTCTCGCGTCGCCGCTACCACCTCCCTCCGGCGGAGCTCGTCGCCGTTCCCACATGCCCTCCTCCTCTCGCCCCTCCCCTTCCCACTCCCCACAGCGATGATCGACGGCCTCACCGCGGCGCAAAATCCCCCACCACCATGAAGCCAGCGAGGATGTTCCCGTGACGGCCGCTGGTGTCCCCGCCGCTGCCACGGGCCCTCGCCGCCGAGGCACCCGTCTCTGTGCGGAGGCTGCGCGTGGTGCGGTGCATGGCCAAGGAGCGACGGGTGTGAATCGTGGCGAAGCAGATCCAGCGAGAGCTGGCGGACATGCTGACCCGCGACCTCGTCATGCAGCGCGCCGTCCTCCCCGAGGCTGCCCTCGGCGCCGACCGCTACCTCTCCTCCCCCACCACCATCGCCGAGGTCGAGCTCTCCAACAACCTCCAGGTCACGCCCAGACTCTCCCTTGAAACGATGCGGCTGCGCTGCAATCTGGGATGCTGAGTCCCTTGTCTCTGCTCTGGTTTGTGTCTGCAGGTGTGCAAGGTGTATGTGTCCGTGTTCGGGGAAGAAGGTGGCCATGGCCGGGCTCAAGGACAAGACCAAGTACCTCCAGGTCACGCCCGAGCTCTCCAACGACCTCCAGGTCACGTCTGCTTACTTCCCATTTTGTTTATAGATCATTATGCTAGTTTATGTCTTGTTTAATTGGTTAATTGTTCATGCTTGAAGTTAATTAGCTGGAGTAGTTGGTCAGTTACACACTGGTTGGTGCATGCTAGCTCAAGTGTATACATGCATGGATGTATGTGTTTTTTAGTTGAAGGAGTTCATTCTGTGCAGCCGGAGGCGTACAAGTTCAAGATCGGCGACCGGGTTTTTCGGAGGCCCGGAGACCCACCCCTGGACCAAGTTATCGAGATGCTACAGAAGCACAAGGATAAGTCTCAAGATGAAATCTAGCTAGCTGGCTACGTATGCCTTATGCTCTCGTTGATTTATTTCTTTTGCGCTCTTTTGCAGTTCTATATTGATGAGTGAGCGATCTGGTAGCAGCTAGCTAACTGCCTCTAGATTCTAACCCTGTTATGGGATGTGTGGTTGTCCATGCGTTCTGCATTGTCAAATGTGTTCTCTGTTGTCACACATCATATGCAATGTTGTTCATAGTTTTTATATTTGTTGTCATGCGATGCGGTCACTGAATTGCTCAAATTTGCTGGCCAAGTACTATGTAGTGCTGTTCTATGCTAGGCTACCAGGCTAGGTAACTTCTGTATCAAAATCATGGATTCTAATCTTTACTATTATCTGCCATGGATCAACAATGATGCATCACAGGTAGTAGTAGTAGAGTCGGACTTGGTGTTGCATTGCCCAGTTATTAGCTCCTCGATCTGTTCCTCATAGCGTGGGGTCAGCACTTTACCTCAACTTGTCTGCATTTTCTCTCACACACTAGACTTGCTCATCCATAACACCATGGCAGTGCGTGAGTGAGTCATGTACGTATGTATGTTTTTGGGCTGGTTGTAGATGGCTTTGTATGTTATGGTAGTGTGCTTGCTCTCCCTGCTCTGCTTTCGCTTGTAGAAAAGAAGAGCAGAGCAGGGTAAGTAAAACACACTAGCAACTCTCTAATTAGAACACCAGATGTTGTGCAACTCCCTACTAGTAGATACCAACCACATGTATCTACAGATTTACCACTAAATCCAATTACAGTACTACCCAATGTTGTGTGATTCCTTCCATTCTACGATTGATAAAGGAAGTACTTCATTAGTAACGAGACATGCTAATCTGGTGCTGAAATTTATAAGCAACTAAATTGTGCATAATTAAGTTTCACATTCAAATCGATGGTATGTCATGTGTGCACCATGGACAGAAATTTCAGAGCCAACAGAAAGAAATTCTACTCTTTACCGCAGAACAGTATACAACATTACTTTGTTGGTTGCCTGCTAATTGTGTGCAAACTGCTTATCAATAGCTTATCAAGCACTGCCTGACTGGCTCGCATCGCTCTGCTGTCGTAGTTGTGCCGTCAGTGCTCTTTCCTCTCTGTCTGTCTACGACAGCAGGATTCATGCACCAAACCAAGAACCTGAATCTTTTGTTAGGCTGCTAGTAAACTAGGTTGTACTCCTTCCAATTGCAAGTTGGATAGAACCTGCAATTAAGTGCACAGACATACATGGATTCTGGTTCAATTCGTATGTATGTCTGTATGTGCATGCTTACGACTTTGACTAAAACTAGTTAATTCATTGTTCTACCTTGAAGGTGACCAGTCCCTAGCTGCGTGCTTTGGTCGGTCCTGCTAATTTCAGTTCCTATGATTTTTAATCTCCGTTTTCTATTTTCCCCAGCTACCAAGACTCTAAGTTTGTGGTGATGGCAGCTGACACGAAGCCGATCGAAATCTTCCCCCACCCCCTGTTTCTCCCTAATGATAACAAGGTAGAAATTCTGTCTGTATGCTGCATCATATATAGTACTACTAATTAGTTTGTATGTCATTGCTTGCGTGATATGGTTAGACCGACGACTGTCAAGCTCATAATTCTATATGATGTGTCAAAGGTTAACAGAATATATGATATGACTTGTGTGCTGACCTCTAGTATCTTGCTTATCTGTAGTGTGTTTGTTGTACGCTTGCCTTTCTTTGGCCTGCTATTCTTATTTGTCAAATGAAAGGACATTCTGTTTGGCAGTGGGTGGTTTTGCTCAAAAATAAGTAAATAAATTGTATGTGCATGCTGAAATGTTAGATGTCTGTTGGTTGCTATATATGGGCAAGATGAATTGAATCTTGATGTGTACTTGTCAATTCTAGCTTATATTGGTGTCTTGCGATCCTAAAAAATTATTGAATCATGTTGTGTACTTGTCAATCCTGCTGTGTGTTCATATTGCGTCTCTGTTTTTCTTGTATGAACGAGTTATCTCATTTTAACTAGCTGGAGAACAAAAAGCATGGTACTAGCTCAATTTTTGTTATCATTCTAAATAAGTTTCCTTTTCTTGAATGGTATGTTCTGATTCTTCACCTTTTCTGATTCTTCCCTGCTGATTCATGTAACAGGGCGACCGAGGAAGGCATGTTGTCTATTTTCTTGAAGGTCGTTTTGTTTGTTCCCAGTCCTAACTACAGTTGTCCAGCTAGTTCGGCATGTTGTTCATATCACTATTGTAGTCCAACGAGTTTGGCATGTTGTGAGTTTGTGATTGCTTGTAAAGCTTGTAAAGTATTACACTTGTAGTCATTACTGTGATTGCCACTGTATTACACTTGTAAGGATCTAGTTGCTCTTATTTCAAGTATTATGTGTGCTTTTTGTCCGCCCATTTAAATACTGGTTCGAATATGAAGAATATGAGCCTGATAGATGGGACCCACTTACCAGAACATGACAAATGGGACCCAATTACCAGAACCTGACAACCGGGACCCATCTGACTAGTGGACCCTTCTTTTGGAAAAAAAGGAAAACTAAATTCGTTTAGACAAAAAGGCCACAACCCAACAATAAAAAAAGTTGCAATGTTGGGCTTGGCCCATGAAGCCGATCAAAAATTGATAGAAAAAATATATAAAAAGGCCGAATTGTTGGGCTAGGCCCATGTAGAAAATTGAATTGGACCAGGCTGAATCTTGTGCCACATCAGATTGCCACGCTGGATGCCTACGTGGCCTGGGGAGGTTGCTAGTGACCAAAACGCCACAATAGACGTATTTTGGTCATAAACGTCTACGACCATTCCAGAAGAAAGGTCGCTATAGTCAGTTTATGACGGCCAGCTTTTGACCTTATGTTTTTGGTCACAAAAAGGTCACAAATTGAAAACAGTGACCATTCCGTGACCAATAGTGCTGGTCACAAGTTGACATATTTCTTGTAGTGATTTGTCGAAGAGGGGCATCTACTTCACGAACTCCACCTTATTCGAGCAGCAATACATAAGGCAGCCTTCCTCCGGCAGGCTGGCAGTTAGAGGGTCGCCCGTTAGAAGCTCGAGCACTGTGTGCCGTGCCTCAGGAGCAAGGGATGGCACCTGAAGCCTCATGCGGTCCCGGTAGCCGGAGAAGGTCCACATCGGCCGAGAGTGGCGCTGAAGCGGAGCAATGCAGCACCGGATGACCTCCTTCACCACCATAGGCGTCGTCACCCCAAGGCCCTTCAGTCTGGCTAGCCGGTGCCAGACATGGGTGAGCCGCTAGTCGGCGAGCCTTGCGTTCTCCCAGCTGGAGCTTGGGGCGGCCGGAATCCACGGTAGCAGCAGCAGGGGATTGCACACGCCAACATCCACATACACCCATCGCTTCCAAAAACCTCCAACAATCGGCGAGAGCTCGAAGTCGATCCTCGAGCCGGCTATCGCGGCCACAGCGTGAAAAGATACACACCCCATGCGCTGGAGAGTGTCTGTCATATGCAGAGAGAAGAAGTGGCAGAGTAAGGCCACGGATGGGGCAATGCCCACCATGGCCTCGCAGACAAAGGCGAAGACAGCAAGGAGGGTGATGGATTGGGGGTCAAGGTGCTGCACCTTGATATGATAATGCGAAAGCACCGCATTGAAGAAGTCGGAGAAGGGAGGGATCAGGACGGCCCAGAAGGCATGAAGATGGAGGGGGACCTCGGTGGTCGAAATGTCGATTTTAGCACGGGAAGCAGGCCTGGCCACCATCGCCCCCATTCATTGGTGTCAGTGGCGAGCGCAGGGCGCACCTTGCCCATCGCCTCCTAGTTGAGAACTACCGACCGCTCGACAACGGGTTTGAAGATCAGCGGTGTAGGAGCAGAGGTACGAGACTCCTTCTTCCCCTTCTTCTTCCGGCGTGGTGCCATGGCGGCGTGGAGAGCTGGTATCAAATCAGATGGCGGGAAAGGATCTGTTGTTTACCGGAAGACGAGGGAGCTATGGAGCACTCATCTGCGATGGGGGTGGCGTTGTGTAGGCAACGGTGGCTGCTTAGCCAGGTGGAAATCAAGGCTGCGTGGGGAAGTGGAGGCACCCACGTCCCATCAACCGCCACGCGTTAGTCAAGGTCATAGGCTATTGGGGCCCGCGGTGCTCCGCACTTCACCCTTGTCTTCACCGCGAAGCCAAGTGCGAGCGCGCCTTGGGCCCGAGGGCTACTGTCGGCGTCCTGCGAACGGAGGTACCCAGACTTGCCTGCATGCTTCCCAGGGTGTGGCTCCACCAGCGGCCTCGTACGGCCCATGTTCATCAGCAACCACTCAAGACCCTCGCGAGGGGCCGAGCCTCGCGAGGCGGACGACGCAAGACCACCTCAGGGGCAGCCTCCCTAGGCTGGCTCCCGAGGGGCGGAGATATCTATGCAAGGGTTGCCTCGCAAGGAGCGTGTGACATGAGTCATGATGACCAAGGCCAGGTGGGCGCCAGCGGGCGCAAAGTACTTGTTGCCTCTTTGCTCCAAAAGGGTCAAGCGCATGCGAGGAGTCCCGAAGCTTCAGGAAAAGGTTTCCATATTGGTGCAACGAGACCAAGGCCAGCAGGACGGTAGGACGGAGGTCACCGTGGAGCCCACGACGGCGTCACCGCTAGAATCTTTCCCAAGCGAAGACGACCTTTTGTCAGGATAACTTGTACTGGTTGTCCCCCTTCAAACTAGTCGTTGTGGGATCCCTTCCCGCTGAATATTTGGGAAGAGGACCAGGGCCTCTATAAGTAGGACTAGCCACCACCATAGAGTGGGACAGATCATACAGACCGTCCTCACACACACAACACTACAAAAAAAGACACATCCGTGACATTTTGGGCCGAACGAAATTTTTTTCTGTCATACATATGACACTTCTATGATGATAATTGTGACAAAACCCGATATCATCATAGATGTGGTGGGCTCCTACTTATATGACAAAAAATCCTGACAGAAAATGGGCTTTTCGTCCTGGGCGGGCCGGATACGCAGCTGCATGACATTCTTTGGGCCGTCCAGGACGGAAAAAACCGTGGTAGAAGCGAGGGTGAGGAAAATTTCAGGGAGTTCCCGGTTACGGTAGGAGGTCGGGGGCCGAGCGATGCCCGTTTCTCTCGTACACGTACGCACGTGTGTGCGAGGCGTTGGCTCTAACTGAACCCAAGCGAGGCGTTAGGCTCTAACTGAACCTGAGCGATTGCACTGCAGGCTATGCGTTACTGAACCCGAGCGATCGACCGATGGCTGTTAACTGAACCCGATCGAGCGATTCCTTCGCTACTACTGCTAATTGAAGCCGATCGATGCT
>NC_041382.1:526094054-526102515 GCF_002162155.2 Triticum dicoccoides
GGAGGAGGTCGACGGTAGCCCGTGGAGGTTGGAGGAGGTCGACGGTGGAGATGAACAGTATCTTGTGGAGTCCCGTTTTGCGGTATGCCACACCCCTCCCGATCAATAGGACCCCCGTTTCGACCGTAGGAGGTCCGTTTCGTCCGTTTTGCGGTACGCCACACCCCTTCCGATCAACAGGACCCCCGTTTCGACTGTAGGAGGTCTGTTTCGTCCATTTTGCGGTACACCACACCCCTCCCAATCAACAGGACCCCCGTTTCGACCGTAGGAGGTCTGTTTCGTCCGTTTTGCGGTACGCCAGACCCCTCCCGATGAACAGGATCCCGTTTTGAACGTGGTCAGTCGAACACAAGGACGTTTCCTCCATTCTGCGGTACGCCAGGCCTCGTTTCCATCGCCTGTTCCGTCCAAGCCCTCCCGATGAACACGACCGCACATTCCGTTCCAACCCAGCCGGTTGGCTCCCATGCGTTCCGTTGCCTCCCGATGAACACAACGCATTCCGTTGCCTCCCCATGAACACGACGCATTCCGTTGCCTCCCCATGAACACGATGACGATGATGTTTCTCCATTTCGACCCAGCCATGTCAACGAGCCCTCGCCGTACGTATGCGCGAGTAGGCGTTCGAGACCCCGCCCGTATGTACACATATGTGGCCGTATTTTCTTTCTTGCACCCTGGCCGCTGTACGTACATGTACATGCTACATGCGCGCCTCTACTATGACACGTGCGTGCCTCTACATCCACCAGTATATATGTACATACACGTTCGCAACCAGAATGACAACGCTACGTATGCTTCGACAAGGTGGGTCCCGACTGTCAGGCACTTCCTTGCGTGCGAAGATGTAGCTGGTGGGTCCCAGCAGTAGGGGGCGAATCGTTTTGTTTATTTTTTGCCCGGACGCACTTCCTTGCGTCCGAAGGTGTAGCTGGTGGGTCATAACAGTCAGGGGGGAAACGTTTTTTTTTGTGAAATACGGTAGCCCGTCCGGTGGATCCCCGCTGTCAGGTGGAGGAATAATTATTTTGCGCGTAATAAGGCGGCACTTCCTTACTGCGGCCGTGGACCCAGCTGTCAGCGTCTCCACGCACAATACTCTTCCGATGGAAGTCGGTCGTTGACCACATTGACCACGCCGCGCCGAGAGCACCACGGCGGTGGACAACGGCGAGGCCTAGGAAGGGGATGACACGGAGGCAGGGAAGACTCAGCAGTTGTTTCCCACGCGGAGGGGAGTATGAATGTACGAAGGTTTAATGGTTCGTCTGCCGTCGCCGGAGAATAACATCAGGTGTGGGTGAGTAGAGGGATGGTTAGGCCAGCGATGGGAGTACGATGGGGCGGTGAGGCATGCGCGGCAGCACAGCCGGTCGCGGGGAGGAGGCAGCAGGCAGTCTCACCGGCGCTTGTTTGAGCGGCTGGAGCAGGAAGAGCAGAGATTAAAGAAGCACGACGGCCGTTGGATGGACATCCAACAGTCAGTGCTTGTGCATCAACCTTTTTTTAGGAAAGCCTCAAATCTATGGAAAACAGCATACAACCCATCTGCCATTATTTCTAATAATTTACAGCCCATTTGTTAATTCTTAAGGTTTTTTTGGAGACCATATTCTTTTAGTTAGCATTACAGCCCATATTGTGGCCACGGTTAAAAAATTATACGAAATTTTGCATATTTCGGTGCGGTCCGAACTATTTTTAATCCCGAAATTTCGACTCACATTCAAACTGATTTTAAAAATAAATGTATATCATTATAAAATCCAACAAATTCTCCACGCATAAAAATTAATGTAATTTAAAATCTTGAAATGAAAAAAAAAGATATTTGAAACTAATTGCCGGTTTTATGTGTTTTAAAAATGTACAGCCCATTTCTCATTACTGATGGGCCATTTTCTCGGCCAGCCGAATGAAAGATGTCCTCGTCTTGAAAGATTTGCAGCCCAACAGGCCTGAAAAAGCGACTTACTTGGCAAATCGCAAAAAAACTGGGCTGTGGCCGTGGACCCAGCTGTCAACCTCTCCACGTACAGTACTCTTCCGATGGAAGTCGTTCCTTGACCACGTTGAACACGCCGCGTGGAGAGCACCACGGCGGTGGACAACGGTGAGGCCTAGGAAGGGGACGACGCGGAGCCGGGGACGACGTGGAGCCGGGGAAGACGCGGCAGTGGAAGCCCGCGCGGAGAGGAGTACAAGGGTTCACTGGTTCGGCTGCGGTGTGAGGCTGCCGTCGCCGCAGGGCCTGGCCAGCGGTGGGAATAGTAGGGGGCGGTGAGGCCTCTGTGGCAGCACAGCCGGCCACGGGAGGCAGGAGCATGCGGCACGACTGGCGCTGCTTTGGGCGGCTGGAGAAAGAAGACCAGTGGTTGAAGAAGCACTACGGCCGTTGGATAGACATCATACGGTCACTAGAGCTAGAATCGTTCATATTGACTAAGTTAACAAAGCCCTTCTTCCCCGTCAACTTAGTAGGTCCACAAGTCAGCCTCCCACCAAGGTGGGTCCCAGCTAGCCGGGGGTGTATTTTTTTGTGCGTAATAAGGAGGCACTTCCGATGGGTCCGAGCTGACAGCGGGGGGAACATTTTTTCGCGAAATACGGTGGCCCGTCCGGTGGGTCCCAGCAGTCAGGGGGAAATGTTTTTTTTCAGAAAATACTGGTGGCCCATCCGGTGGGTCCCCGCTGTCAGGTGGAGGAATAATTATTTGTCGCGTAATAAGGAGGCACTTCCTTGCGGCTGTCGTGGACCCAGCTGTCAGCCTCCATGTACAGTACTCTTTCGATGGAAGTTGGTTGTTGACCACATTGACCATGCCGCGCCGAGAGCAACACGGCGGTGGACGATGATGAGGCCTAGGAAGGGGACGACACGGAGCCGGGCAAGATGCGGTAGTGGATGCCCACGCGGAGAGGAGTACGAGCGTTCACTGGTTCGGCTGCGGTGTGAGGCTGCCATCGCCGCAGAATAACAGGGGGTGTGGGTGAGTGGAGGGATGGCCTGGCCAGTGGTGGGAGTATTATGGGGACGGTGAGGCCTCTGCGGTAGCACAGCCGGCCATGGGAGGCAGGAGCAGGCGACACGACCGACGCTTCTTTGGGCGGCTGGAGCAAGAAGACCAGAGGTTGAAGAAGCACTATGGCCGTTGGATGACATCATACGGTCACTGGAGTATTGACTAAGTTGACAAAGCCCTCCGTCCCCGTCAACTTAGTAGGCCCACAAGTCAGCCCAATAATATGGTGGGTCCCAGCTAGTAGGGGGTATTCAGTTTTTTAGGCGTAATAAGGAGGCACTTCCTTGCGTGCGAAGATATAGCTGGTGGGTCCGACCTGTCAGTGGGGGGGGACATTTTTCCGCAAAATACAGAGGCCCTTCCTGTGGGTCCTAGCTGTCAGGTGGAGGAATCATTATTTTGCGTGTAATAAGGAGGCATTTCCTTGCGTGCGGTCGTGGACCCAGCTGTCAGCCTCTCCACGTCCAGTCCACTTCCGATGGATGTCCTTCATTGACCACGTTGACCAGGCCGCGCCGAGAGCACTAGGGCAGTGGACGACGGCGAGGCCTAGGAAGGGAATGACACGGAGCCAGGGAATACTCGGAAGTTGTTCCCCATGCGGAGGAGTACGAGGGTTTACTGGTTCGTCTGCCGTCGCCGAAAAATAACAACAGTAGAGGGATGGCTAGGCCAGCGATGGGAGTACGGTGGGGCCGTGAGGCCTGCGCGGCAGCATAGCCGGCCGCGGGAGGAGGGAGCAGGCAGTCCCATCGTTGCTTGTTTGAGGGGCTGGAGCATGAAGAGCAGAGATTGAAGAAGCACGACAGCCGTTGGATGGACATCCAATAGTCACCGCTCTCGTGTGTTGACTAAGTTGACAGGGCGTTGCGTGTGCGTCAACCTTTTTTTATGAAAGCATACGCGTCAACCTGTAGTAGGCACACAAGTCAGCCTCAAATCTATGGAAAACTGCATACAGCCCATCTGCCATTATTTCTAATAATGTATAGCCCATTTGCTAATTCTTAAGAATTTTCTTGGAGCCCATCTTCTTTTTGTTAGCATTACACCCCATATTGTGGCCACGGTTAAAAAGTATACGAAATTTTGCATATTTCGGTGCGTTCAACTGTTTTAATCCAGAAATATCGATTCACATTCAAACTATTTTGAAAAATAATTTATATAAATATAAAATCCAAATAATTGTCCACGCATAGAAATCAATGGAATTTAAGATCTTGTAATGAAAAAAAAATTGAAACTAATTCCCGGTTGGATGTGTTTTAAAAATGTACAGCCCATTTCTGGGCAAACTGCATGAAACTCTCCTCGTCTTGAAAGATATGCAGCCCAGCAGGGCCGATAAAACAAGTAGGCCTTGTTTGGGTATTTCTTTAAAAAAATAGAACTGGGCTAGCCATTTTCAGCAAGAAAAAAACACAACTGGGCTCATGATGTGGTAAACATAAATAAAACCCTGGCTAGATGGGCCACAGCCCCCGCACAGCCCCGTTGTTACCCTGATCCGTCGCTAAAACTAGTATAAAAAACAACTGCTTGTTCCTAAAAAAACTGCGCAACTTGTTGGGTCCCTGGTGTCTGACGCTCGTAGTGCAATTCTCTCGTTTATTGACTACGTTGACAATGGCGTGAGCTCTAGATGTCCAACCATTAGGAGGAACCATATTTTTGGGCTTGTACTATAGAGGCACTTGCTTGCGTAATGCCATGACGCTGGTGGGTCCCTACTGTCATCCTCTCCATGTACAGTCATCTCCTTGTTCCTCTCGGTTGTTGACGACGTTGACAACGCAAGAGGGCGGCGCATCGTGCACAGGGAGCGAACCAAGGACGCAAAGCGGAGGATGACGGCGAGGCCTCGGACGGAATGAACAGGAGTTGTTGAAGATGCGTCGGTCCAGTCGCAGGCGGAGGGGAGTACGAGGGTTTACTAGTTCGGGCGCGGATGCGTGTTGGGGCTGACGTCGCCGGAGAATAACAGGACGTGTGGGGGAATAGAGGGAGGGACTGGCCAACATTGGAGGGTACGTACGGTAGGACGGCGGAGGCACAGCCAGCCATGGGAGGCGGGAGCAGGCGGAGCCGACGGGGTGGTTTGGTTTGGGCGGCTCGAGGAAGAAGAAGACGAGAGATAGAATATACACGAAAGATGTTGGATGTCAATCCAATGGCTGGTAGGCAGAATCGTTTGTTGACTGGCTAGTAAGTCGACACCACCTTGGATAGGCTATTTCCTCGCGGGTCCCAAATGTCAGAATCCAAATCTGTCATGGTCATGCAGCCTTTCCTATGAAAATTTACAGCCCATTTGATGTGCTAGTTCGAAATAAGTTTGTGGGTGCTGGTGGGGGCTAATCACTTGGCGTCTGTAATGCACAGTGAGCTCAAGTAGCCGGCGAGAGTGATGTTATTTCCCTTGGTTGGGATTTGTTACAATATTTCACTCTAAATTAAACGAATGGCAAGCCATTTGCCTTGTTTCAAAGAAAATATGACAGTCACAGCCGAGTTGAATAGGGTAGGAACATCTAACTCCAGCTTACAAAATGTACAAAAGCACGAGGGTTAATTGTTCATCAGGTTTACAAAAAAACTAGATTGAAAAGGGAAACAACATCTAACTCCAGCACTGTATTCGGTAGTCATAGTCAAATGGATCGGTCAGGTCCATAGAATGAACATCCTGGGTCATAAAATTTACTGGATTATGACCACAATATGTTGTAAATAGAAGCCCGGCACGTTCAGAAGCTCTTTTACCCACCTGAAACTCCTTTTTTGCTCTTCGACATACCCATCCATCAAAACCATGCTGCTGATAAACTTAAGCCTGATGGACAATAGTAACCTCGCATTCAGCAGGAAGAATGTGACAAATCTTGTGTTTGCACGGTTGGCTACATATCGTTCTAGCGTTATTGTCTTCAATAGAATCTCATGAGAAGTGAGAAAATCCCAATGCTTACGAATCCACTAATTGGTTATAACTTTCTTACCCCGTCTTGTTGCCTAAATAGACATGAAGATTGAAAACAGTTAAGGTCTAAAAGATGAGTGTCGAAAGAGCAATAGTTGAACGGTTAATTCTAGTACACTATATGCGGGCTTCCAATGTGCGTGAAATTATCACCTTTACATACAACTTCTCCAGACATGGAAAGCACTGCAGCAAGCCAATAATCTTGTTCAGATCAAAACTATTCATTTGGATAGATAAGATCTTGAGAGAATCCAGCACCATTGATAGGCCATCCATGGAGAAACTCTTCATTGAGCATAGAACATAATATTAGTACAAAATGTGTACTCCAAGATGACATATAAATTATGCACAGAAATTTAAAATGCATCTTATGGTTACAAGTGTAGATGATAATATAAAGTACCTGAAGAACTGTGGAGCCAAACACCATATTGAAATGAGCACAGAGATCATGTATTACACCCAAGGTCTCCAGTTTAGGCGCGGAGAGGACGGTTATTTGCAACGGTGAATAACTAGAATCAAGGATCAACCTTTGAAGTAAAGGGGCATCTTGGATGATGAGCTTCCTTCCATCAAAAGAAATTCCAATTCTTACAAGGTTAGGCGACTTTATTTGGAGACAACCTATTCTAACTGTGAAAATAAGCACCAAGCACTCCAGCGCAGGGCAACTGGAGTGGATGATGCTGCGCAATGAGGCCTCCGATATACGAACCCGCACAAGTGAAAGTTTCTTGAGAAATGGGAGTCGAAGGTTTAGTACCAGATTGTCTGGTAGGTAGCACAGCGCAAAGGTGGCAGTGTGGAGAGAGGAAGAAAACCGTGAGATGGACATAGGTGCTGAGGGCACAAGTTCATGGCGTTCGATATGTGGTATGTGATTTCCAGGGGAATAGTAGTACTCAAGTAGCTGTAGTTCTGTGAATTCAGGGGATTTCAGCCAGGCGTCCACCGTGCAGGGCATGGTATGCTTGCTCAGGTAGCATGACGGGATGTAGAGGCTTTGAACGGAGCCCTGGTGGGAGGAGATGATGGCTCTGGGGATTTCAAAATCATTGAAGAGAGATAGCTGACGACAGTCGAGATTAAGGGGCATGGCGCGCCATAGAGGGCGCCACCGAATTGAGAGGACTTGGGTGTGGCAGCAATCCTTGGTGGGGAGAAGCGAGATGATCTCCCCAAGGACGGCGTCCGAGAGATCGCTGATGTGGTCCACCCGAGATTCTACGGGTTCCTGGGATCCGGTGGGGCGGGGTCGCCGCTTCTCCCCGCGCTGCCGGGTGCGGGATCTACAACAGGCGTCGCCGCTGGCGGGAGCCTCATCTTCTTAGTGCTGGGGTCAGCCGACTCCATTTTCCTCGAGGGCGTCGCGTCGCGCTCATGGATTTGAGCAGAGTAACGAATGACGAGCCTAGTTGTAGTGCGAGTGAAGAAGAAGGGGAGCTGGGGGTTTTCTGTAGGATTGAGGAAGAAGGGGGGCTGGGGTTTGCTGTAGGAGTGAGGTGAGGAATTTGGGGGTACGAGTGGAGCGAGCTGACGTGAGGTGGGTGGGAGCGAGGAGGAAGAAGAGCACCCAGGTTTTTGGGGGGGGCAGTGTGCTGGGTGTGGGTAGCACCTCTCATTCAGTAAATATATGGACTTTTGAATTGATTTTACTATTTACTAGTGTGGATGGGCTGTTTTGTCTTGGCCCTAGAGAAACAATTACTACTAGTACAGTGGAGACACTCTACAGATACCCAGAAAAACAATTACTACTACTACAGTGGAGACACTCTACCACTTCTGGCTCCTCCTAGGTCATTGAAACGTCTCCCTCTACTAAATGTTGTTATACTTTTGTTCACCGACATGCGGGCCATGCAGCGCGCGGGCCCAATGCCATCCACCAAATTAGAAGGCATTATGCAGGCGGAGAGTCACCCCGGTCGTAGCGCGGCAGTAATGAGCCGTCGTAGCACAAAACCCCACCTCCCCTTAGTCTAAGTTTGACGGACGAAGCAACCATCATTTCACTCTTCGCCGAATCCCCTTCTCCCTCACCATCTTCAAGAAAGGCAACACTCGCATCTGCCACTGTTCTTCTCTCTAAACGAATGGAAGGTAAGAGGATCCATGATGTTGGTATATTTTCGTTCAGAGAAAAAATAAGAACGTTTGCAAAGCAGTAACCGATCCTCACTCTCTTTTTTGTTTCATTGTCATTGCGATTGTGTTTTCCTTTCAGTGGTCTCCTAGTATTCGTCAGTTTCATGATGGACCAAGGAGAACCAGGCAAAGATCTGCCGATATTGGAGCAGACGCAGGAGGCTGATCCCCACGAGACAGAGAGCTCCAAGAAGATGGAGGCAACCACCGAGCCGACCCCTGATATGCTCACAGGCAATACTGAGATGGTCAATGCCCTGTTTGAGGTTACAGCCCCCGTGGCACTGCA
>NC_041382.1:526102688-526124175 GCF_002162155.2 Triticum dicoccoides
AAGGTGATTTCCTTCTTTGCCGATCTCGATTGTGGTTTTTCATCTAAGTATGTGGTGATTTTTTTTAGAAAAGGAAGTATGTGGTGATTAATAATCCAAAAATTTATTAGCTTCGAGCCATGCTATACATAGTGGTTTAAATAACTTGTGTTTCTTATACTGAAAAGTAATTCAGAATTTGTTTCTATTTCAATTAGAGCCCTGATGTAGACAAGGATTGTGTGGTTGTACATGTCACTCGCTATGAGGTGGACGACCTGAATATACGCACTAGGAAAACAGAGTTCTTAGGCTGTTGGATCCTGGAAGCCATTTGCGGTTATACCAATGAAGAGTTGTATTCCAGCCTCACTGTTGTCGGACGTGTTGTCTAGGGTGTACTGAAGCACAAGAAGTTCAAAGCTACTCCTTCGTTTGTGAGGCATATTGTTCTTGTCAAGCTTACGCAGGAAGATGATGTGGCATGCCTCCACAAACAAGTTTATCAGTGGCAAGGCCACAAGGTTGTCTTCATGAAGGTTCACAGGATAAGCTGCTGCAGGACGTCCTCGATGATGTTCATGGCAAGGTCCGTCTTGTGTCCAGCCCAAATTAGATCGAGGCATGAAATAGTTGCCCCAGCTAGTGTTTAATAGTAGTTTGGATTGTGTCTAATTATCCGAACCTTGCCTGTTCTCGACCCCTCTGGGGCTAGTACTCTGTTTGAATCCGTCTATGGGAACTGCTGCTACTTTTGTGTGCCCGTGAATCATGTCAGAACCATCGTAATTGTTGTCGAAACAGATGCGTCTTCACTAGTTTTTTCATGAATATGGCATGGTAAGACATAAGTTGTCATGGTTTATCATACGAGCAGTGTGTGTTTTGATCCCTGTTCAAGAATTCATCTGATTAACCAGTTAACTTGCCGATTAATCCCTACTCATAGGGTCACCGAGTAGACGATAAACCGAAAAATTGTCCGATTAATTGATTAAATGGTCGATTAACTTGCCGATTAGCCGATTAATCCCCTACTCGCTACCCAACCGAGCAGCTACCAGTAAACGATTTCCTCAACAATGGTTTTGATGAAATAGAGCACTCGTTCGAGAACCGTGCGCCGACGTATACATAAGTACTTGTAAACACTGTTGGTGCTACCCCACTTGTAAGTAGTTGTGCAAAACATGGCACATTGGCTCAGCTCGCTTCAACACTAGGCTATCGACCAGCTAACAATCAACAATTTGTTGTCTGACATATAAGCAACTATGTATCTTGTTACAGTGGTTCATGCAGTTAATTGAGGCCACAATGTAATAAATTCCAAACGTTCACACGCTAGTCCAGCGCTCATGTGGAATACCCACATTAAACTCGTCTTCATAAAAAACTTGAAAAGCATAATTTAAGCAATTTTATACATCTCAATGATTCATAGAACATAACAAACATATACTAGTTCACAGCAAAAGACAAAGTTGTGAGAAGGTTTACAAATCAGGAAAAAACAAGCAAGGCTTCTCTGAGCAAAGGGCCTCCCGGTAGGCTTAAATTTCCTGGAGTTCACTCTGGTTTTTCTTGTTCCCACCATCCACGGTTAGGTTCTCTCATTCCAGAATAACCAATTATAATTGTGGTCTTAGCTGGAATGCTAAATTGAACCATGCAGTGTACTGACCAGCTGAAATGCTTGTGCATTCCACTAAATTTAAGCACCGCTATTTGCAGAAATAAGTAGACCACAATGCACTTGTCCGCGCACTGATAACCCACAGGTATAGGGGATCACAATAGCTTTCGAGGGTAGAGTATTCAACCCAAATTTGTTGATTCGACACAAGGGGAGCCAAAGAATATTCTCAAGTATTAGCAGTTGAGTTGTCAATTCAACCACACCTGGAAACTTAGTATCTGCAGCAAAGTGTTTAGTAGCAAAGTAGTATGATAGTGGCGGTAGCGGCAACAAAAGTAAAGACAGCAAAAGTAATGTTTTTAGTATTTTGTAGTGATTGTAATAGTAGCAGCGGGAAAGTAAATAAGCGAGAACCAGTATATGGAAAACTCATAGGCACCGGATCAGTGATGGATAATTATGCCGGATGCGGTTCATCACGTAACAATCATAACATAGGGTGACACAGAACTAGCTCCAATTCATCAATGTAATGTAGGAATGTATTCCGTATATAGTCATACGTGCTTATGGAAAAGAACTTGCATGACATCTTTTGTCCTACCCTCCCGTGGCAGCAGGGTCCTATTGGAAACTAAGGGATATTAAGGCCTCCTTTTAATAGAGAACCGGAACAAAGCATTAGCACATAGTGAATACATAAACTCCTCAAACTATGGTCATCACCGTGAGTGGTCCCGATTATTGTCACTTTGGGGTTACCAGATCATAACACATTGTAGGTGACTATAGACTTGCAAAATAGGATCAAGAACTCACATATATTCATGAAAACATAATAGGTTCAAATATGAAATCATGGCACTCGGGCCCTAGTGAAAAGCATTAAGCATAGCAAAGTCATAGCAACATCAATCTCAGAACATAATGGATACTAGGGATCAAACCCTAACAAAACTAACTCGATTACATGATAAATCTCATCCAACCCATCACCGTCCAGCAAGCCTATGATGAAATTACTCACGCACGGCGGTGAGCATCATGAAATTGGTGATGGAGGATGGTTCATGATGACGACGGCGATGAATCCCCCTCTTCGTAGCCCTGAACGGACTCCAGATCAGCCCTCCCGAGAGGTTTTAGGGCTTAGCGGCAGCTCCATATTGTAAAATGCGATGATTTCTTCTCTCTGATTTTTTTTTCTCATCAAAACTCGATATATGAAGGTGGAGTTGGAGTCGGAGACGCAATAGGGGGCCCACAAGGTAGGGGGGCACGCCCTAGGGGGGGCGCCCCCACCCTCGTGAGAAGGGTGTGGGCCCCCTGGTCTTCATCTTTGGCGAGGATTTTTTATTGTTTCTCCTAAGATGTTCCATGGAGTTTCAGGTCATTCCGAGAATATTTGTTTTCTGCACATAAAACAACACCATGGTAATTCTACTGAAAACAGCATCAGTACGGGTTAGTTCCATTCAAATCATACAAGTTAGAGTCCAAAACAAGGGCAAAAGTGTTTGGAAAAGTAGATATGACGGAGACGTATCAACTCCCCCAAGCTTAAACCCTTGCTTGTCCTCAAGCAATTCAGTTAACTGAAAGAAAGAAAGAAAAACTTTTACAAACTCTGTTTGCTCTTGTTGTTGTAACTATGTCAATCCAGCATTCAAGTTTTCAGCATAGATCACAACTAACCATATTTGCAATAATTCTCAGGTCTCACAATTACTCATATCAATAGCATAATCAACTAGAAAGTCATAATAATAAATCTCGAATGACAACACTTTCTCAAAACAATCATAATATGATATAACAAGATGGTATCTTGCTAGCCCTTTCTGAGAACGCAAAACATAAATGCAGAGCACCTTTAAAGATCAAGGACTGACTAGGCATTGTAATTCATGGTAAAAGAGATCCAATCATAGTCATACCCAATATAAATTAACAGTGATGAATGCAAATGACGGTTGCGCTCTCCAGCTAGTGCTTTTTAATAAGAGGGTGATGACTCAACATGAAAGTAAATGGATAGGCCCTTCGCAGAGGGAAGCAGGGATTTGTAGACGTGCCAGAGCTCGGCTTTGCAATAGAGATAAATTGTATTTTGAGCGGTATACTTTCATTGTCAACGTAACAACTAAGAGATGGCGATATCTTCCATGCTAAACACATTATAGGCGGTTCCCAAACAGAATGGTAAAGTTTATACTCCCCCTCCACCAACAAGCATCAATCCATGGCTTGCTTGAAACAACGAGTGCCTCCAACATACATCAGGTCCCAGGGGGAGTTTTGTTTGCAATTAATTTTGATTTAGTTTGCATAAAGCATGGGACTGGGCATCCCGGTGACCAGCCATTTTCTCGTGAGTGAGGAGCGGAGTCCACTCCTCTTCAGAATAACCCGCCTAACACGGAAGATAAGGACAGCCTTTGTTGATTCATGAGCTATTCGAGCATACAAAACAGAATGTTTATTTGAAGGTTTAGAGTTTGGCACATACAAATTTACTTGGAACGGCAGGTAGATACCGCATATAGGAAGGTATGGTGGACTCATCTGGAATAACTTTGGGGTTTAAGGGATTGGATACACAAGCAGTATTCCCGCTTAGTACAAGTGAAGTCTAGCAAAAGACTGGGAAGCGACCAACTAGAGAGCGACAACAGCCATGTACATGCATTAAAATTAATAAACATTGGATGCAAGTATGAGTAGGATATAATCTACCATGAACATAAATATCGTGAAGGCTATGTTGATTTTGTTTCAACTACATGCGTGAACATGTGCCAAGTCAAGTCACTTAAATCATTCAAAAGAGGATACCACCCCATCATACCACATCATAATAATCTCAATAGCATGTTGGCATACAAGGTAAATCATTATAACTCATAGCTAATCAAGCATGGCATAAGCAACTATGATCTCTAATTGTCATTGCAAACATGTTTATTCATAATAAGCTGAATCAGGAATGAGGGACTCATCATATTTACAAAAACAAAAGAGGTCGAGTTCATACCAGCTTTTCTCATCTCAGTCAGTCCATCATATATCATCGTAATTGCCTTTCACTTGCACGACCGAATGGTGTGAATAATAATAAGAGTGTACGTGCATTGGACTAAGCTAGAATCTGCCAGCATTCAATAAACAGGAGAAGACAAGGCAATATGGGCTCTGGGTTAAATCAACAATAATGCATATAAGAGTCACTTCAACAATTTATTTATGGTCTTCTCCTACTGACCCCCAAAGAAAAGAAAAGAAATAAAACTATTTACACGGCAAAGCTCCCAACAAGCAAAAGAAGAACAGGAAATATTTTTGGGTTTTCTTTTTAATTATTACTACTACAGTAGAAAAATAAACTACTACTAATTTTTTTGGTTTTTTCTTAAGGTTTAACAAACACACAAGAAGAAAGTAGGAAAAAGAAAATAGACTAGCATGGATATTACAGTGAAAAAGTATGAGCACCGACATCTAGCAATGTGTGTCTGAGCATAAATGTAATGTCGGTGAGAAATACGTACTCCCCCAAGCTTAGGCTTTTGGCCTAAGTTGGTCTATGGCCATGGCTGGCCTGGCGGATATCCATAATAATAGTTGTTGGGGTCGTATTGTGATGAGGAAGGATAGTTGGGATCATACTGATGTGCAGCGGTTATCGCCTGCTGAGCTGCCGCGTGGAGTCGAGCTGCCTCCGCTCTCCTCTCATACTCTTCTGCCTCCTCTCTAGTAATAACATATCTTCCTTTTGTCTGTGAATCAAAGAAGGCAGGAGCAGGGAGAGTAATACGGAAAACACGTCGTTTATCAAAAATTAACCGATATAAGAGAGGTGATTCAGGCCTCTCGACAAACTGGTGCGAAGCCATAGAGTTATAATCTAAATATGCAGGAGGCAACTCCATATCACCCTCATGAATGTCTATTTCAAGAAAATGAGCTAAGCGGGTTGCATAAATTCCTCCAAAGAAATCCCCATTATGTCTATTAATCCCCATTATGTCTATTATGATGCAACCTATGAGCTACAATGGCTCCCATATGATAAGATTGGTCTCCTAACACAACACTCCTAAGAATGCTGAGATCAGGGACACACATGTGACATGCTTCATCCTTAGCATTTATGCATCTACCGATGAAAAGCGCAAAATAATGTATAGCAGGAAAGTGAATGCTCCCTATGGTAGCCTGCGTTATATCTCTTGATTCCCCCACAGTTATACTGGTAAGAAAGTTTCTAAATTCAGATTTAGGGGGATCCCTAATACTTCCCCATGATGGAAGTTTGCATGCAAGAGTGAAATCCTCTAGGTCCATGGTATAAGATTTGTCATAAAGATCAAACATGACTGAAGGAGAATTACGCGAAGATGAATACTCAAACCTCCTCACAAATGAACTTGTGAGATCATGATACTGGGGGCATTTGTTAGCCTCAAAATCCACAAGACCGGCATTGTGCAAATATGCTTTGAATTCTTCTTTAATTCCCGCACGGTCCATAAAATTTTCCGACGGCCATTCGCAAGGCCGTACTGGAGCGTCTCTTGGTGGATCCTCATCAGAATCGCGCATAGCAATCCTGGGTCCTTGCTTCTTAGAGGAACCACCTTGGAACATCTTCCTAAGCATATTGTTTTTCTCTGAAAAATTCTGAAATTTTTAGTAACTTCAAAATAAAAGTAAACCAAACTCAATAAAACTAATAGCAACTACTCCTACAAGGGCCTAGAGCCTATATCAAGCATTAGAACTACTTAGAACCATATAAATTTGACATGCAAGCTCAAGAACATGGTCACCTATGCAGCACAAATTTGCAAAGAATAAAGCACTAGAACAAAAACTAATTGGACCAATGGAGGAGTCACATACCAAGGAACAATTTCCCCAAGCAATTTTGCGAGAGGTGCTTTGAGCAAGGAGATCAAAAATCACAGCAAAAGTGGCTGGAACTCGTGCTTGAGTTGGTTTTTCAGGTTTGTGTGAGATAGAGGAAGAAGATGGGTGCTGGGATAAGTGGAGGAGGGCGACCGTGGGACCACGAGGCAGGGGGCGCGCCCTATAGGGGGGCGCCCACCACCCTCGTGGCCAGGTGGCAGCTCCTTCCGCGGTAATTTTTGCACAGTAAATCCTCAAATATTCCCGAAAAAATCATATTAAATTGGCATGGCATTCTGAGGACTTTTATTTTCGGTATATTTTTATATTGCATGGATAAGTCAGGAAACAGACAGAAAATACTATTTTTACTTTATTTAATATAAATAACAGAAAGTAAAAGTGGGGTACAGAAGTTTGTGCTTCTAGTTTCATCCATCTCATGCTCATCAAAAAGAATCCACTAACAAGGTTGATCAAGTCTTGTTAACAAACTCATTCCGATAATCATGAAACCGGAGAAATTTCGAATAACACTAGGTTACCTCAACGGGGATATGCACATCCCCTATAATAAGTATATCATATTTCTTCCTGACAGTAGGAAGAGGAAATTCAAAACCTAAAAATATAATCGATGGAATTTTTCCAATAGAGTTGATACTATGAACTTGAGGTTGTTTCCTCGGAAAGTGTACCGTATGCTCATTACCATTAACATGAAAAGTGACATTGCCTTTGTTGCAATCAATAACAGCCCCTGCAGTATTAAGAAAAGGTCTTCCAAGAATAATAGACATACTATCATCCTCGGGAATATCAAGTATAACAAAGTCCGTTAAAATAGTAACATTTGCAACCACAACAGGCACATCCTCACAAATACCGACAGGTATAGCAGTTGATTTATCAGCCATTTGCAAAGATATTTCAGTAGGTGTCAGCTTATTCAAGTCAAGTCTACGATATAAAGAGAGAGGCATAACACTAACACCGGCTCCAAGATCATATAAATCAGTTTTAATATAATTTTTTTAATGGAGCAAGGTATAGTAGGTACTCCGGGGTCTCCAAGTTTCTTTGGTATTCCACCCTTAAAAGTATAATTAGCAAGCATGGTGGAAATCTCAGCTTCCGGTGTCTTTCTTTTATTAGTAATGATATCCTTCATATATTTAGCATAAGGATTTGTTTTGAGCACATCAGTTAATCTCATATGCAAAAAGATAGGCCTAATCATTTCAGCAAAGTGCTCAAAATCCTCATCATCCTTTTTCTTGGATGGTTTCGGAGGAAAAGGCATGGGTTTCTGAACCCAAGGTTCCCTTTCTTTACCATGTTTCCTAGCAACAAAGTCTCTTTTATCATAACGTTGATTCTTTGATTGTGGTTTATCAAGATCAACATCAGGTTCAATTTCTACATCATTATAATTACTAGGTTGAGCATCATCATGAACATCATCATTAATATTTTTACTAGGTTCATGTTCATTACCAGATTGTGTTTCAGCATCAGACATAGAAATATCATTTGGATTATCAGGTGGTTCAGCAATAGGTTCACTAGAAGTTTGCACAGTTCTATCATTTTTCTTCTTCTTCTTTTTAGAAGAACTAGGAACATCAATATTATTTCTTTGAGAATCTTGCTCGATTCTCTTAGGGTGGCCTTCAGGATACAAAGGTTCCTGAGTCATTCTACCAGTTCTAGTAGCCACTCTAATAGCATAATCACTTTTCTTACTATTCATAAGCACTTATTTTTGAGCCTTAAGTACTTGTTCTACTTGAGTGGTAACCATAGAAGCATGTTTGCTAACAAGTTTAAGTTCACCTTTAATATTAGCCATATAATCACCCAAGCGTCTAATCATATAAGCATTTTTCTTTTAATTGTCTACCAAAATAAGCATTGAAGTCGTCTTTCTTATACATAAAGTTATCAAACTCATCCAAGCACTAACTAGCAATTTTAGTAGGAGGGACTTCAGCTTTATCATATCTATAGAGAGAATTTACCTTTACTACCTGTGTCGGGATATCGGGATCAGGAGCTTCTTCAGTAAATACATAATTAAGATCATATGTTTCTTCAACAGGCGGTGAATTAAGACCATGTATTTCTTCAATAGGAGGTAAATTCTTAACGTCTTCAGCTTTAATACCTTTTTCTTTCATAGATTTCTTTGCCTCTTACATATCTTCGGGACTGAGAAATAGAACACCTCTCTTCCTCGGAGTTGGTTTAGAAATAGGCTCAGTAATTGGAGCAGGAGCTGGCTCAGGAGCTGGCTCAGGAGGTGCCCAATTATTTTCAATTGTCAACATATTATGCAATAGAATTTAAGCTTCATCCGGTGTTCTTTCCCTGAAAAGAGAACCAGCACAACTATCCAGGTAATCTCTGGAAGCATCGGTTAGTCCATTATAAAAGATATCAAGTATTTTATGTTTCTTAAGAGGATGATGAGGCAAAGCATTAAGTAACTTGAGAAGCCTCCCCCAAGCTTGTGGGAGACTCTCTTCTTTAATTTGCACGAAGTTGTATATTTCCCTCAAAGCAGCTTGTTTCTTATGAGCAGGGAAATATTTAGCAGAGAAGTAATAAATCATATCCTGGGGACTACGCACACAACCAGGATCAAGAGAATTAAACCATATCTTAGCATCACCCTTTAATGAGAACGGAAATATTTTGAGTATATAAAAGTAACGCGATCTCTCATCATTAGTGAAAAGGGC
Source organism: Triticum dicoccoides (assembly GCF_002162155.2). Lineage (NCBI taxonomy): Eukaryota > Viridiplantae > Streptophyta > Magnoliopsida > Poales > Poaceae > Triticum > Triticum dicoccoides. The sequence goes on from NC_041382.1 coordinate 526,111,959, forward strand.
AGCTATATCATTTAACTTAGTAAGATGTGCCACAACAGTTTCAGATTCATAGCCATAAAATGGATGAGATTCAACCAAAGTAATTATATCAGGATCAATAGAGAATTCATAATCCTTATCAGGAACACAAATAGGTGAAGTAGCAAAAGCAGGGTCGGGTTTCATTTTATCTCTAAGTGATTCTTTGTTCCATTTAATTAATAACCTCTTAAGCTCATATCTATCTCTGCAAGCAAAAATAGCGGCAGAAGATTCCGCATCAAAAAGATAGCCCTCAGGAATAACAGGCATATTTTCATCATCACTATCATCATCGTATTCAGATTCAATAATTTCCTTTTCTCTAGCCCTAGCAATTTGTTCATCAAGAAATTCACTAAGGGGCACAGTAGTATTAGGCATAGAAGCAATTTCATCATAAGTATCATGCATAGTAGAAGTGGCATCATCAATAATATGCGACATATCAGAACGAATAGCAGAAGTAGATGTAGGTGTCGCTAACTTACTCATAACAGAAGGTGAATCAAGTGCAGAGCTAGATGGCAGTTCCTTACCTCCCCTCATAGTTGAGGGATAGATCTTGGTTTTTGGATCTCTCAAGTTCTTCATAGTGTCCAGCAGATATAAATCCCAAGTGACTCAAAGAATAGAGCTATGCTCCCTGGCAACGGTGCCAGAAATTAGTCTTGATAACCCACAAGTATAGGGGATCGCAACAGCTTTCGAGGGTAGAGTATTCAAGTATTAGCAGCTGAGTTGTCAATTCAACCACACCTGGAAACTTAGTATTTGCAGCAAAGTGTTTAGTAGCAAAGTAGTATGCTAGTGGTGGTAGCGACAACAAAAGTAAAGACAGCAAAAGTAATGTTTTTGGTATTTTGTAGTGATTGTAACAGTAGCAGCGGGAAAGTAAATAAGCGAGAACCAGTATATGGAAAACTCGTAGGCACCGGATCAGTGATGGATAATTATGCCGGATGCGGTTCATCATGTAACAGTCATAACATAGGGTGACACAGAACTAGCTCCAATTCATCAATGTAATGTAGGCATGTATTCCGTATATAGTCATACGTGCTTATGGAAAAGAACTTGCATGACATCTTTTGTCCTACCCTCCCGTGGCAGCGGGGTCCTATTGGAAACTAAGGGATATTAAGGCCTCCTTTTAATAGAGAACGGGAACAAAGCATTAGCACATAGTGAATACATGAACTCCTCAAACTATGGTCATCACCACGAGTGGTCCCGATTATTGTCACTTCGGGGTTGCTGGATAATAACACATAGTAGGTGATTATAGACTTGCAAGATAGGATCAAGAACTCACATATATTCATGAAAACATAATAGGTTCAGATCTAAAATCATGGCACTCGGGCCCTAGTGACAAGCATTAAGCATAGCAAAGTCATAGCAACATCAATCTGAGAACATAATGGATACTAGGGATCAAACCCTAACAAAACTAACTTGATTACATGATAAATCTCATCCAACCCATCACCGTCCAGCAAGCCTACGATGCAATTACTCACGCACGGCGGTGAGCATCATGAAATTGGTGATGGAGGATGGTTAATGATGAGGACAGCGACGAATCGCCCTCTCCGGAGCCCCGAACGGACTCCAGATCAGCCCTCCCGAGAGATTTTAGGGCTTGGCGGCGGCTCTTTATCATAAAATGTGATGATTTCTTCTCTCTGAGGTTTTTCTCATTGAAACTCAATATATGGAGGTGGAGTTGGAGTCGCAGACGCAACAGGGGGCCCACAAGGTAGGGGGCGCGCCCTAGGGGGGCATGCCCCCCACCCTCGTGAGAAGGGTGTGGCCCCCCTGGTCTTCATCTTTGGCGAGGATTTTTTATTGTTTTTTCTAAGAAGTTCCATGGAGTTTCAGGTCATTCCGAGAATATTTGTTTTCTGCACATAAAACAACACCATGGTAATTCTGCTGAAAACAACGTCAGTCCGGGTTAGTTCCATTCAAATCATACAAGTTAGAGTCCAAAATAAGGGAAACGTGTTTGGAAAAGTAGATACGACAGAGACGTATCACGCACCTGTCCAAAAAACCGCAGTGCAGCCGTGCCAGCTAGTCCTCGGTCCATGGATGAACTGGTAGAAAGTGGATTCCGGACTAGGATGCAGTTGTTTTCGCTCGTCCCTGCACTACAATCAGGAAGTAAAACGTACGAATCGGCTTCTTTTAGATGGCGTTGGTCATTCTACCTTAGTTACTACCAATGTAGGGATACCTTGAAGACGGGAGGTTAGATGACGGAAACAAGGGATAGCCATCTCATTTTGCGCAGTTGTACTAAAACTGAGGTGTGTGCTTTTGATTGCGTGGATAGAAATGATACGGAGACAGACATCCCGAAAGGATATGGAGACAGACATCCCTGTTTGCGCAAATACGAAATATGATTATTTAAACAGTGACAGATATTACTACTTTCCCCCATTTCCTATTAGAACCAAGTCCTAGATTCATGCTACAGCTTTCCCACTTTCTTCCTTGTTTGAACCAACGCTTTGAGTCGACTGTATGAACTAGCTTTACTTCTAATAATAGTAGAAGTTTAGGTGGCTTTGGAATAGTGGACGAAAGTAGAAAAGGATCCACACGAAGGGAGTTGGGGTAGTAGAGCAAGGTAGGTTTCGAAGGAATATATACCTGAGGGTCGTCGGCATGTGGCAAAGACAACGTTGGGAGGCCGCATCTTGGCCACAATACCGCAGGGACGAAGAAGGGGTCGGAGGCCCTCCCGAGCCGGCGCTCTCTCGGAGAGAATGGCACGGCCGCCGATCGGGACGCGCGTGCAGCCGTTGGTCTCCTCCCTCGCCGCCGACGACAGCGTGAACGATGCACCTACACCCCTGCCCCGATCGAGGTTGTCCTGCCAGATTTGTGACCAGCCGTGAGCTGAGGGAGAGTGTGGCCACCTATGTGTTGCTTAGATCTGGAGAGCATGAGAGAGTGAACGAGAGGAACCCTAGTAAAGCAAGCGCTAAGGCTCCTACTTTTATATATAGTGGAGTGATTTTGTTGTACCATCTTCAAAAAAATGCGCTCCTCCGTGTACCTGTGAGTGGGTGTGAGAGAACTAGTGCGTGCATGCACTGCTTCTCTTCGTGAGAGTACAATATACTATGCCCAAAGAACGTTCACCGCAAGAGTAATAGTATAAGTGTGTGATGTGTGAGCTAAAATAAAATGTGTGCACCGTCTTTTGTTTTTTAGAAGTTCTGAGGGTAGGGTGTGAAGAGCACATATGTGCGTGACGTCTACCTGCAAATAGACGGTGGGTGTGACGTGCGAGTCTGTGAGAGGACTCGGGAGAGTCGTGACTCGTGAGGGTGCGTGTGCGTGAGAGAGAGGGGGCACGTATCAATGCAATGCATGTGTCCGTAAATCATTATCCGACAAACGTTCGCCACAAGCCTTTTCCTGACAAACGCCGTAAGAACCGTTAGATCGGCATCCGACAGTGTCAGTTTTGCCATGTCATTTAACAGAACAGCCACTCCTCCTACACACAAATCTTCCACGTGAGTGTTAGCAACTGTCGTACGCTCCCTCCATTCCGAAATGCAGTACATATAGCTTTATTGAAAATTCGAAACTCGCAAACTTTTACCAAGTTTTCATGTACCAAATTGCACATGTAGAATACCATGTATATATCATTTCATTCATCTTCGAGAGGTAACTATAAAGATGGGTGAGGAGTCTACAAAGAAAGACCATCGTATCACCTGCAGCAATTTCAAGCATCCTTTAGTGTCGAGGAATATCATAGGAACTCTATATGATATGATTTTTATAGGATTTTTTTTCCTTTAGAGCCAATTGGTTCATAGAAATAGATTCATATACTCCACATTTCAAAGGAAATAAACATGATATCATTTCTATAGCTTTAGAGCCACTTGGTTCATATGAATGGATTCCTATACTCCCTTAGTTTCAAAGGAAAATAAACATTAGCGTATATTCAATAGAAAAGCTCCTATGATATGAACCAAATTACATCTCTTTTCTAATCCCTCCTCATAGGAATTGAGATACATGTCATCTCTAGATTCAATAGAAAAGTTCCTATGATGTGAACCAAATGACATCTCTTTTCCAATCCCTACTCATATGAATTGAGATGCTCCATGTCATCTCTTTCCCTACAACTTCCATGTATACATCTTCTATTCCTAAATAGATAGTACAACCCACTAGTAGCTTTTTTCCAAAACATGCAACTATGGCACAAGAACTATATAGTGTGCCAATAACTTTGAAAGATGGTCGCTGGATGAAGCTAACCCGACAGTGCAGAGATAGGAAAATCCAAACACTACTGGCCGTTGGATATCACCAACATTCCACCAGATCTGCCACATGTACAATTTAGAAGACTCCATGGTTGAACTTAAGCATAATGCACAAACCTCAAAACACAAGCACTTCTCCTTTGTTCTAGAATCTTCTGTATCATAATTGATTATTTTTTCTAAATGAATTGCCATTATTTGTTTTTTACTTTATGATTTACAATGCACAACCCCATGAATCTTAACATTTTTATAAAACTAATTGATTTTGAATGAGATGAACTATAAGAACTAAACGAACATCTACATCATGCATATATGACTCAAAGCTTTACATGCTATAGTGTATATTTATTCATAATTTGGTTTCGAAATCTCATGCGTTCAATACATGTGTACCTTACTAGTTTTGAGTAGAGTAGCAAATTTCACGCGACCCCGGGTATATCAAAATGCAGGGCCCATGCATCATTGCCTTTCGGTCGAACCTACGTCCACAATTTTTTGTATGTACTATATCTCCACTGGTCCCTGAACCCAAATGTTGCCTCGTTCCCGTAAAGCCAAGCGGCCCACACATATTTAAGGCGTCGACTCGAACCCGTTTACTACGATGTGGCCCTGCACGCCGTAGTACTCCTACAAACCCTACCGCCGCACTCATCATCGGTTTTCTTCAAGAGGACGAGGGAGAAGCCGATTTGTAGTGGAGGCGCTTTCAAAAAAAAGGATCTGTAGTGGAGACCCCTACCCTAGGGTGCCCTAGGTAGCTGCCACACGCATCATTGTTTTCTCTTTTCTTTATGCTCTTGCGCCCTAGAGTGAAATGATGGTTGCTTCGTCCGTCCAGCTTAATGCGGGAAATGTGGGGCTTTGTGATTTGACCCCTCATCGCTCATTTTCTACTACTGCGGCGCTACGACCGGGGTGCCTCCAATTCCAACCGCTGCTCTAAACTGTAATTTGGTGCATCGCATGTGGAACAAGACGGTGGATGAGCCACATGTCGGCCAAAGGGGTCATGTTAAGTGTGTCGCCATTTCGTGTGCGGACTGACCCTGCTTGAGTTGCTACGCCAACATGACAGGAGCAGCCTACCACTTGGTTTTGCTCCTTGGTGAATCCCAACTATATTGATCTAAAAAGATACGTGCTGAACTACCCTCTCTGTCTCGGTTTTTTTATTTTTAGGCATCTCAGTTTATAGGGCCTGCACGTAGTTCTAGGTCATCCATTTGACTAACTAAATATGAGTTACTATGTCATAAAAAGTATATCATTGGATTCTTAAGTGGATGTAGTTGAATTTAAAAGTCGAGGGAGGGGCTTTTCCTGCACGGTAGGCGGGGCAGTTCCACCTAGTCGGTTCGACAGAGACGCGAGAAGACGAGGGAGTAGGCTGCTGCAAACGTAGGGCTGTGTGATTTGACAGCGAGTTATTGTTGGACAGGTGGGGCCCCGTGATTTGACTTGCCATTATCATTTTAACTGTGGCGCTACGACCGACATGAGTCTCCCGATTCCTGACCACCTCCATACAGGTGCCTCTCCCAATGCTCCACCATGTAGTAGAGGCTGGCTCTTGCATGAGACTAGCCACAATGGAGAGTAACATACACTAGTAACATACACATTTCCCTAGACTATGTTACTACCTTCATAGTGGGTAGTAACTTAAGTGTGGTAACATGCAAAGATTCATTTATTATTTTATAGACTCATATTGCATTGGGACATGTGATGTTACAGTAACTAGATAAGTTACTACAACTAGCTCTCTCCTCATTAACTCATTGCCACATAAGCAAATTTGCTGAGTTGGACCCAATGTTACTGCTAAAGTTACTCCCACTGTGGCTAGTCTGAGAGCCCACTTCTCCACTTTTTCCTTGCCTCTCTTTCCTCCACATATGCAAAAATGCCATGTAAAGCGCACTATTGTACTTACTTTTACTTGCTCCTACAGGTGCTTAAGCTTGCCACATAGGCATAAAGTCTGATGTGGCAAGTTAATCAAGAAGAGAGAGACTGGTTTGGTGACCCAAGGAAGAAAAGGTGCTAAGCGCGTGTACCTAGGTGAAAAGACAATTTTGAGTCTATAGCTAATGAAATGAAGCAAACTTAGCAACACCATTTCATTGGAAGAGGTCACTCCTTGGCAAATGCAATAAATACTAGTACTCCCTGTGTCCCATAATATAAGAACGTTTTTGGCACTACACTAGTGTCAAAAACATTCTTATATTATGGGACGGAGGGAGTACGAAGAAACAGATAAAGAGGAGTAAAAATATACACTTATAGCCAACCTTATAGACAACCTTATTGTAGTATGAGTGACTAAGTGATGACTATGTATGACATGCCAACATCAGATAGCCTAACGCACCGTGTTAAATCTCCAAGGGCGCGACCGCGCGAGCGACACGACAGTCGTGGTAGGCGCGACCATGATACGGGCTGCTGGCAGCCCTTGGATCTGAGATCAAACGGTCGCATGCTAAGTTGCTGAAAATTTGCATAATAACCCTCCAGGATAGGATATTCACCCATAGGTCTAGAATCATGCCATGCAACCGTTCGATCTCAGATCCAAGGGCTCTCGGAAGCCCATATCATGGGAGAATGGAAAGCCACTACCCTGCCGTTCGCACGCTGGCAGTTCGCTCCTACTCATCTCCGCACGTCCTTCAATACTACGGTGGTTCGCTCCTAGTCGTCCCATCCATTCACATTACGGCAGTTCCACTAATCCTAACCCTCCTCCCAAATCCATGGCGTCCCAAATCTCCACGATCGGTGGTGAGTACAAGGTTAGAACCATCACCGGCGATGAGTTCAACGTCATCTACACCCGTTCTTCCGTGACGGTGAAAGGATGCCTTTCTCGCTTCAGACGCATGTTCGAAAACTCAGATGATGAGTGGGTCGCTGGGCTAGATGTTGAGTACACCACAGTCCTGGGACTAGAAGGATCTAAAGGACGAAGAGAGGAAGAAGCCCGCCGTGATCCAGGTTTGCATACATAACGTTTGCTTGGTCTACCACATATGCCATGCCAACGTTGAGTGTCAGGATTTTAAGAACTTCCTCAAGGACAAAACAGTGAAATTCGTTACTGTAGACTTTAAGAACGACAAAGAAGTCCTGGGTCGGATAGGCCTCGTTGTAGGAAACCCCTTCGACCTCCAGAAGAATCGGCTGGTGCCCTCTCGTCAGCCTTCAACGCTGACCCTGGCAGGAGCCATGGTTCATCCTTCATACCGTAAACTGGAGAAACCTCATTACACGTTTCATCGTCATGCATGGTAGCGGAATGTACTAGATATAGACCACATCCACTACGCTACAATGGATGGCTACCTTTGTTTCAATATCTACAAGGGTTGGATGAAGAGCAACAGCCAAGTGTGCGGTTCAAGCAAAGAAGTATTGGCCAAGAGGAAGAGGGACAAGGACGAAGTCGAGGACGTGGACGAGGACTCCGAGTAAGGTGGCAGTGTCGTTGCTCATGGTGGTTCTAAACTTCTAATGCAGTGTGTACCGGATTAGTTGCATAGTTTAATTTCAGGTGTGCTTAGTATAATTTGAGGGGTGTGTTGTGCTGAGCCCCCAGCAGAACTATGTTATGTTTCTTCTTGTTACTTTAACTCTTCAGTATGTACATACTACTAGTATTTCTTTAATAGAATTTAGCACCCCAATTAAGCGTGTACTCGCTTTTTTAATAGTACTATATGCATAATTTGGCGACGGGCGCTCTCTATATGTACCACCTTTTTTTAATTTCAATTTTTGCTCCATGGCACAATCCATCGATGGTACTACTGTACAAAAGTATACATTTTTTAAAAGGCTAGAGTACTGTTCATCACATATATAGCGAGTTAAATTCTCAACCTAGAACGATGTGCATGCCATGTAGTAAACCGATACGGAGGAAGTATAGTAAAATGAGGTGATTTTACCGAGCGATCGGCATGGGAGCATGGCCTGTCATGCGGTCCCATATGTCATGATGTACCAAGGCGATGCGCGTGTCCCTCTTGAGATAGAAGCAATACTATGTGGTTTGAGATGATGGCGAACCGAAGTGTGAAATAATGGTTGCTTCGTCCGTCTGGGAAGGTGCGGCATTGTGATTTGACGTCTCATTGCTCATTACTACTACTGGGCCGGTACGAGTGGGGTGCGTCCCCCTGCTGTTCTGCACTGTTATCTGGTGCTTGACACATTGACCCGGTTGCTATATGTCCCACATGTCGGCGACAGGAAGTACAAAATTCATGAAAGGGAGCATCGACGGAGGAGTATACTACAGAATTCATGAAAGGGAGCGACTTAGTTTTGGAAAAATCTATTTTTATGGAGTACGTACCCACTAGGGTTTATAGGGCTCATCTAAAAAACATTCGTTTTTCCGTTTGATAAGTCTCAATTCTACTATACTAGTAGTAGTACCATTACATGTTGGATTTCGAGGTGCGTTAGATCACCCGACGCAAGCAGTGTCAAGAGGAAACTAACCAATGCATGTACAAGTTCATGGAAATTTAGTGGTCATTCATGCATTCATTCTAATTAATGCCTCGGTAAACATAACTTCTTGAGAAAAATGAGCGTACTAACTACTTGTGCAAACTACGAAATTAATTTGACCACTCACCGTCTACCTTGGTTGGAGAGATTTTGAAATTGAGCCATAAACTGGAAAGGAGGGAGTAGTAACTTTTGTCTCGATTACTATTTGTGGCCTTGTATAGATGTAAAATGTATTTTTTATAGTGGCCTTGTATAAGTAAATGGAGGGAGTACTAACCAAAGTACGTAGTAGGGACGAGGAGTAAACGGAGGGAGTAGTAAAATTTTCTCCTCGTGCTGCGAGCCATCGCGCGCGTGGGCGAGGGAGCGGGCGTAAAGGCGCACAGTAGTACTACTACTACTACTACTCGTAAGCAAGCTTCACCTCATCCTGCGAGCCACCGCGCCCGTGGGCGGGGGAGACGGCGTACTAAGCAAGCTTCTCCTCGTTCTGCGAGTTGACAGGACACATCAAAAGTACTCCAGTGTATAGAGCCTTGCCTCTAAGGTAGGCCCCACATGGTTTGCCTCTTTTTTTAATTTAACATAACGCGTCAAGTCGTAATTTGTTTGTTCACCCGTGGTAGACGATCCTCCCTCCACCAAGTGGACAACCAGTACACGTGCCAAGTTACCACGTGGACTGCCTTTTTCGTATAGAAATGAGCTCCATCGTGTACCCGCACGGGTGTGGTTGGGAAAGAGACGGGAGTACGTGCGCCGTGCGTCCACCTCTTCTCTTCATGCACGTCCCCCACCTACGTGGGTGTGTGAGAGAGAGATACAAACCAAGACATAATGTGCCGTCCATCCACATGCCTCTGCCCAGTCTGACCACCAGTCACCACCACGCCCCACTCCTCCTCACCTTATCTCTCATCTTTCTCCCTCCATTTTTATATACAAGGGGCCACTATCAAAATTACAATTTGTAGATATACAAGGCCACTAACACTAATCGATGCAATATTAATGGTGTTTGCCTCGTGGTACTAGCAAAGGAGGACATTAATTATCCCTTGCATGCATGCGGGAGTTTGTAAAAAAATGCATCTTGATGTTCCGTGCAATGCACGGGCATCTTGCTAGTCCATGAAAACAACACATGGCAAAATTCCACGGCAAACGAGGGATTTGAATCTGTTGGGAGGGGTTGTTTGGATCTTGCCCGTGGTAGCCAAAATATTGGCGACCCTTTTGTCCACCGGTGCCTTTGCCACCGATGAATGAGGAATGGCTCGGATGCTCATGATGTCATGCATCCTCTAGAGCGCACATTGGAGACGAGCTCGCACGAGCTGTGTTTTTTTGTCCCACAATGCCGCCCGAGCCGCCCGCAGACCAACCGGCGACCCGCAAATTACGCATCCAACCGTAGCCGCACACATTATGACAGCAACTCAACCAACCGGACGAAATTCACGCAAACACGTAGACAAACTGATATTTCATATAAACAATGACGGAAATCATATAAAATACCGGATTTTCATACAAACATGACATTACATTCAAATGAACTCCACGGTGCTAGTTCTGGACAGCACAGGTATATAATACCTGGCCTAAATGGTCGCCCGTCGATCGATTTGTGTTCCTCATGTCTGGCGGCACGATCATCGGACTGCCGGGAGCCCCGCGGGTATATGCTTCAGCGCAAAGGACGGCTCGCTTCCCCACTGCCCAACTGATATCATTGGCTGGTGCCGAAGATGATGGTGGCCGGCACCGGTTCGAGTTCATCACCGGCCACTACTTCGCCATGGCCGGCACCGGCTCGAGTTCATCCTAACATTCCCCTCTTCCGTGGAGCCCATGCGGGGTCGACGAAGGTCCTCGCAACAAAAGGATCCGGCAAGACACCTACTGTGTACGCCGGCATTGCCTCCACGGTGGCCTTCATGGGACCCAAGCGCCGGCGGCCTCCCATGTTCTACTTCTCCTCGATGATGGCGGAGGACGCGGGGGTGCTGGCCACCGACTCGTTGCTCTCCGCGTACCCGGCTTCTATCACTGCTTGCATGGCGCCGCCGCCGGCATGGGAGTCTCGGCCACAGAAACTGGAGACCTGGTACGAGGCGACAGCGTGGACGGCAGCAACGACACCCGTGCGCCGCTCCTTGTCAAGCTGGCCTGGAGCGGCGAGTTGCTGAACCGCGCGCCGGCTTGGGGCGGCAACTGGCTCCGTCGGGCGAGGGGGGGGAGGTGGATCAGCGAGCTGCATACCTCGTATCCGGCGGGCTACCCAGCCGGCTTGGATGCGGAATAACTATTCTTCGTAAGCCATTGTAAGAGTGGACGAAATGGTGGAGGGGATAGGGGAGCGGCGGAGGTGTGCGATTCTTGGCCGGCGTTTGGCCTCATTTAAATAGGAGATTAAATAGATGGTAGACTGGAGGAGCTCGGCCGGCGTTGCGTTTAACGCCGGCCCGGTCATGAACGGACGTGTGTCCAGAGTGGGTTTCTTGGCTTCCACACGGGCGGGTTTCATGGAGGCGTTTGAATGCGGCACGGAGGCGTGTTCAGCCAGGCATGCCGCGAGTGGCGCCCTCAACTCTGACCTAGGACACCGTGCCGTTCTTCCACTAACGTGTGGGCTCTTTGGGTGCATGGCTTGCATGTCAGTGACCCAACGCAGGCAGCGCACAGCAGAGGAACCTTTGGTGGGCCAGGGCAGTCAAAAGCAGGCATTTCATAAACCGATGATTGTTCATTGAGTGTGATGTCATATTTTTCATGTAGATAAGCCTACTATGTTGATAGCTCGTCCGATACGTTGTGATTCATAAAGACCGCTGCAAACATCAATGTTCTGATTATCACAGATAAGATTGATTAATACCCGTAACAATCCATGACCTTAACAAAGGGTGCATGCACGTATAGGTTGAGTGTGTGTCTTGCGTCGTGTGTTGTGTGCATGCAGGCATGCGAGTGTTGCGTGCGTGCAAGGGTACGTTTCAGTGTTGCATGCATGGGTGCGTACGTGCATGTGTTCGTGAGTGCATGTGTACGTGTCAGTGTTGCACGCCAGCATGTGTGCATGTGTACGTGTCAGTGTTGCACGCCTACATGCGTGCTTTTCTTGCATGTGTGCATGTGTACGTGCGGGGTGAGGCTACACGTCGGTTGAGTGACTTTTTCATCTCTGGTCATTAGATTTTCCAGCCGTTGGATACGAAATCAAGGGCCTCTAGTTTATCATCAAACTCCACCCCCCCTTAGCCGGCAGCCACCACCGGCCGAACCGCCAGCCCCCGCCGCCCGTGGCCGGCCCGCCCTCCCCGAAACCACTCCCCACT
>NC_041382.1:526124396-526143724 GCF_002162155.2 Triticum dicoccoides
AGGGATCCCCACCCCACCGCCCAATGAACGCCCCCCCAACCGCTAATGACTGCCAACCAGAGGTCTCACGACTGCGAATACCCATCGACCACTAATTTATGACCATTTCTATCCTTCATATACGCACTGACGGGTGGGCCCTATGGTAATGTGCGCTGCAGAATGTGGACCGTTTGACTGGTCAATTGATCGTGTTATCAACAAATTACAGAGCTGTATGGTGAGCCAGTGACCGTATGATCACCCTAAAATGTACTCTTGTTTTATTAACACAGTACAGACTCAAACTACCATTTCTTTCTTTCATATACGGGCTGATAGGTGGGCCCCACGATTATGCTCCCCGATGGTGCAACACTAGTTGCGCCACATGGAATGTTTGACTGGTCAATTGATTGTGTCATCAACAAAATACGGAGTTGTAGGGTGAGCCAGTGACCGTATAATCATGATATGTATTTGTTTAACACGGTACAGACGCAAGGGCTCATATATACGCGCAAGCACTCACCGCTATAAGCGCACACACGCGAACCCTACCCCTATGAGCACCTTCGAGAGAGTGGGCCAGCATATATGATCTTGAGATTTTACAAAGTCACCATAGGTGCCTCGTAGTCAAGTGGAACGTCTCCTCCCACTGAACGTACATCACCGGAAAATACTGAAATTAACACAAGATAAATGCGAGCACCGGGACTTTAACCTTGGTGGGCTCGAGAAACCACTGTCCTCTAACCATCCAACCACATGTTGGTTAGCACGACAAAATGTATGTGGTGACCGTGATGAGCTTATCCTGAATTCCAGTGACCATATCGTGCTTTCGCTTCAAATACAATGACCGTAAGTGTCGTCAACAAAATATGGAGCACGCATCAAATGCAAAGTCCGTCAGTGTCATCAACAAAATATGGAGACGTATCGTGAGCTTGATACCGTTGTACTATTGTATATGCTTATTTTCTTAGTGGCTGATTGCGTGTGTGGTGTTGTGGGCACATCATTTCTAGTTGTGGTGGGTCAACATGAAGACTCATGGGTCGGTTCCATCCTGCGCCACATATAGGTTGGACCAAGACGTGTTATACGAAGACCCATGTGGAGGACTCCGCGTACAACACGAAGCTACCAGAGTCGCGGAGGACTCTATCCCCACTGGTGATAAGCCGACTATATATGATTTGTAACCCTAGGCCCTTAGTATGTTATACAAGCTTGGGGGCTAGTTCGTCGATAGTATACACACACGCACAATGCCTGGTATTCACGTGTACTTTGTACACACCCCTATCACTAATATACAGTACCAGGAGTAGGCTCTTTCTTCAACTGCAAGGGTCCGATCCGAACTACGATAAAACTTTGCCTTGTATTACCATCCAGCCTAACAGCCAGGGATATCCTACCGAATGATATGATGAAATCATATCTGCCAACTACTAAGAGAGAGGTGTGTCGGGGGGCAATGTGTGCAAGAGAGGCCTAAAGATAATGTGCGTGCGGGAGACACGTAGGCACATATATGTGCGTATAGAGGGCTAGTAGAGATCGTGCATGTGTATATATGCATGTGAGAGAAATAGTGTTTTCCAACTGAGATTAGTGAAAAGAGTGGTACATAGTAGTCAGAAAGAGAGAGAGAGAGAGAGAGAGAGAGAGAGAGCATGTGCGTGAGACACCCCGACACCCTGAGAGAGATTGTGAGCATGTGTGAAAGAGAAATGCCGATGCATATAAAGTGTGTGCACTTATGCGTTAGATAGAGAGAGATATAACGCGTTTGTGAGAACGGGGCGAGGCATAGTGCATCTACGTGTAAAAGGAGGTTCTAGGCATGAAATTAAAATATAAATAGCATTATTATTTTTGGATGAGATCATGAATTTTGCAAATTGCGTATGGACGAAAATCGGTCTATCAGACACCCATGCTCTATTGAATGCTAGCATGTGCATGTGTTTATTTCATATTATCGATCCATAGAGTGAGAGCAGTTTGAAATACAGGCAATGGATGCTTTTGCAATTCATATATAAACATTAATTAGTGCACTCCATGTTGTTAGTGTGAAGCACTTTATACATTTGTCACTTTCATGGATACATTCCAAATTGCTAGCTACGAAATAGAATACATGTCGAATTCAACATAAAGGGGGTTTCGAAGATTTGAATTCATAGGAAGTGTGTTCATCTATTTGAACCCGAGATAATGGCATTTGTAAATCAGATGTAAAAGGGGGCATCAATCTTTGTTGTGAGTTTGAACATGCTATATATATTCATATGCATATCTAACTTTTTTTGAACCAAGGAGATTATATCTGGAACCATGCATGAACTGAGGTAAGTTGCATATTTTTTAATATATACTCGTGTACAATGTATATTCAAATGTACCCCCTCCATAACAAAATAATCGTAGCTTTAGGATTTTCAAGAGTAAAGATTTGTGAAGTTTGACAAATCCTGAAAGTTCAATTCAAGAGAACCCAAAACGTTAATGCTTCTGCTCCCAAATATTGAACAAAGCGCCAAATAGGCCTCTGGTCACCCGAAACCGCGCGAGACTAATTTTTTGGTGGTAGGAAATTACTGTCCTGACTCTGGCCCATGTAGCCTATCAGCCCGATGTCCAAAGGTCTAAACCGGGGTAGGTTTGTAACTTCACCAAGATGCCAGTCTCAACCGCCTCCAAGAAGCATCCATACGCCGTGGACGCCTACCCATGCGCTCGGCCGAAATCTATCCCACCCACATTTGGGACACCTGACATGACTGTCCTACCCCCAACCCGCAATATGTCCGAAATTTTAGATGGGGGCAAAGTTTGTAACTTTCCCCAAATTTCAAACAAGCGCGTCTCAAACCGAAACATTGTTCCCCCTTAATTCCCCGCCTCCCTCCGTTTCCCCATTCATACTCCATGGGCGCGAAAACGCCCTCTCCACCAGCCACGAAATCCAGCCTCCTCTGTCCTCCACCCCATAGCGGCCAATCCACCGCCGCCCTCCTCCATCACGCCGGAGTCGGTACCCCGACGTCATCGTCCAACGCAACCGCAACCACAACGCCCTCAAAGACTTAGCAGCTGAAGCCGAGACAGAGCTGCCTCCACGACGCTGACGCCGACGTGCGCCGTACCAGAACCACTCCGACCACGCCGTCCTGCGCCTCACTGCTGCGGCTCCAATGTCGTAACCATCCACCGCACCGGAGTTGTTCCCGCTACACCGTCGTTCGCCGCCTCGGATCTGCTTCCCTGCTGGCGAGAGACGACCACTGCACCACACTCAACAACTTGGCCATGGGTTCGTCCAAGGCTGCACCGTCCTCCACAACTTCTGGTTTCCGGCGAACAACAAGAAGATCGTCGGAAAAACAGATGGAGGACACAGCACTACCAGCAGAAAGAGGTACTCCTCTTCCCTTATTCATGCAAATCTTACGTCTCTGCTCACACCGTATTTATCCCACAAAAGAAACTAGTTGAGCGCTTCTTACTACATCTTCTTCGTGATACTAAATGCACAAGGTTTCCTCCCTTTTACTATTTCACCTTTGCTAGAGGTTAGTAGCCCGCCTGGATTTCAATTCAGGGTCAGTCGAACCGCAATTAAAAGAAGCAGCACCCGCTTAGGCGCGCGGAGCACCTAGTCTGCCTATTCCCAGGGGAAGCGGCGCATCGGTGTCTATCATAGGGGTGTGGGGCGCAGGAGCTGCTTGCGCCCGATCTGGAGGTCGGCGGGGCTTGAATGAATGGCCGGGGGTGCCAAGCACGGCGGTGCGGTGAGGTCGAGGGGAGGGCGTAGGAAGGGGAGGAATACTGGGCCGATGGTCGCTGGCATTTCAAAGAAGATCGTCAACACTGACTGGCTGGAGGTAGATGAAGGCGATCTGCCCGTTCTTTGTACATCGGACGGTGCAGAAAAAATGGACCGACCAATTTGCTTTCAGTCGACTGTTATTTTCATAGAATCCTGTAGTAATTTAGTGTTACATGCATGTTGTAGAGCTATCATATGTCTCCCGTCATTTATTTCTCACCGACCTGCTATCTGCTACCTTTACACTGTACTAATTGTGCACACACTTCACCCATACTCACACTATTGTTTTTTTATGCATGGGTATTTCAGACTCTGATGCAGTGTTGATGAATGCAAAAAAGAAAAGACAGAAGTTGCTCCAGTGTAATTTGAAGATAAGCACTAAGCGTTTCAGCGCTCTAATGGGTGCAGTGTCAGCAGTTGGAGATAGTAAACGTAGCTCTGCAGTTGATGATCTCAATTGCCACACACAACCATCCCAGGTGCTTGCTTTAACTTCGCGTTGTCAAATGTGGTTGCATGTTGCATATGGTGTCTAGCTTGTATTGCTTCCAATTTGGTTAAATTGCATCTGCTTACTTTACACATTATACCTTTGATAATGACATGCCTTCCTGTTTTTGATACATACTACATATGTCTACTAACCATGTTCGTACATCAAACTAATGCTCTTTTGTATCCCTCGTCAATCACTTATGATGATACAGTCACCCGAGTGGGTTACTGTGAGACGCCCTACTCATTTAAAGAGTGCAGTGTCATCCTCCCCACATGATTCTCAAGAAACAGCAAGGCGAAATGAAGATAGTCAACGTAGCTCTCTATTTGATCACCGCAATTCCCCCACACCACCATCGCAGGTGCTTGCTCTTACTTGGCAGTGTGATATGTGGTTGCATGTTGCATGTGGTGTCTACCTTGTAATGCTTCTAATTAGGGTAAATTGCATCTGCTTAGTTAACACATTATACCTGTGAATATGACATGCCTTCCTGTTTTTGGTACATACTACGTCTTTCTATTAACCATGTTCTTACATCAAACTACTTTTCTTGTGTATCCCTCATCAATGCTCCTAATTTGTTAAATTGCATCTCCTTAGCTTACACATTATACATGTGAATATGACACGCCTTCCTGTTTTTGGTACATACTACATCTGCCTATCACACCATGTTCTTACATTAAACTATTGTTCTTGTGTATCATGCGTCTATCGCTTATGATGAGACAGTCACGCGCGTGGGTTAATATGAGACGCAATACTCTTATAAAGAATGCAATTTCATCCTCTCCACATGATTCTCAAGAAACAGCAAGCCTAAATGAAGATATTGAACGTAGCTCTGTACCTGAAGACCGCACTTCCCCTACACCACCATCACAGGTGCCTGCTCTAACTTCGCAGTGTGATATGTGGTTGCATGTTGCATACGGTGTCTAACTTGTAATGCTTCTAATTAGGGTAAATTGCATCTGCTTAGTTGACACACTATACATGTGAATATGACATGCCTTCCTATTTTTGGTACACACTACATCTATGTGTTAACCTTGTTCTTACATGAAACTACCTCTCTTCTGTATCCTGCATCAATCACTTATGATGAGTCACCTTTATTCATTGCATATTGCATATTATTTCTAGCCTGTTTCCATGTATTGCTTCTAATTTGGTCAAATACATTTGTTAGGGCACCCTTTTAATTTGGCAGAGTGATATTGGTTTCATCTTTCATATGGTTTCTAGCTTGCATCGATTCTAACAAGTTCAAGCACCTTGTGCTTAGTTTACACTTTATACATCATACATGTCAATATGTCACACCATCCTGTTTTTCATACATATTCCATCCTCCTATCATGCGGCTGCCTTACATGAAAGTAGTGTTCGTCAGTATCATGCATCAATGAGTTCTGAAGAGCAAATTTTATTCCTTTTTCTTGTGGGTTTGACTTGATAAGGCAAAATCAAGAAAGAGGAAGGAAAAGAGTAAGGAAGGCGATGATGGTGGTCCTCTGCAGCAACGTAAATGGAGCATCTGTACCGATTCTCCTTGTATTGATAGTGCATTACAAGGTCCAAGTCTCCGCTCCCCTACTCCACCATCCAAGGTGCTTGCTCTAACTTGGCAGTGTGATATCTGGTTGCATGTTGCATATGGTGTCTAGCTCGTATTGCTCCTAATTAGTGTAAACTACATCTGCTTAGCTTACACATGATACATGTGAATATGACACGCTTTCCTATTTTTGGTACATACTATATCTGTCTATCACACCATGTTCTTACATGAAACTACTCTTCTTGTGTATCCTGCATCAGTCACTTATGATGGGACACCTTTAAGTTGGCAGTGTGATATTGGTTTGCGTCTTGAATATGATTTCTAGCATGTATTGCTTCTAGTTTGATGAACGCCACCTATGACGAGACAATTTTAACTTGGCAGAGTGATATTGATTGCACCTTCCATATGGTGTCTTGCAGTGTTTCTAATTTGTTGAAGTGCCCTCTTCTTAGTTACCACATCATAGGTGTGAATATGTCAAGCCATCCATTTTTTCATAGATATTCCATCCTCGTATCATGACTTTGCCTTTCATCAAAGTAGTGTTCGTCAGTATCATGCATGAATGAGTTCTGAAGAGCGAATGATATTCCTTTTTCTTGTTGGTATGACCTCACAATGCAAAATCAATAAAGCTAAAGGAAATTGGCAAGGCATTGGATGATGGTGGTCCTTCCGAGCAACTGAAACGGAGGTTCTCTATAGATTCTACTCCGCCATCCTCCCAACAAGATTCGCAAGACAACGCAAGGCTAGACAGTCAACGTAGGTGTGTAGATGATGAGCACATCTCCCCTACTCCACCATCACAGGTGCTTGCTCTAACTTGGCACTATTATATGTGGTTGCATGTTGCGTATGATGTCTAGCTTGTATAGCTTCTAACTTTGTGGAATTGCATGTGCTTACTTTACACATAATGCCTGTGAATATGACATGTGTTCCTGTTTCTACATCAGACTACTATTCTTGCATATCCCGCATCAGTCACTTATGATAAGGCACCTTTAAGTCGCCACTGTGATATTGGTTGTGTCTTTCATATGATTTCTAGCATGTGCTGCTTCTAATTTGTTGAAACGCCATACAGTTTGAACTTGGCAGAGTGATATTGGTTGCATCTTTCATATGGTGTCTAGCTTGCAGTGCTTCTAATTTGTTGAAATGCCTTCTGCTTAGTTACCGCATCATAGGTGCGAATATGTCACACCATAATGTTTTTCATACATATTCCATCCTCGCATCATGTGTTTGCCTTTCATCCGAGTAGTGTTCTTCAGTATCATGCATGAATGAGTTCTGAAGAGAGAATTTTATTCCTTTTTCTTATCAGTTTGACTTCACAATGCAAAATCATTACAGCTAAAGGAAATTAGTCCGGCAGTGGATGATGGTGGTCCTTCGGAGCAACTCAAACAGGGGGTCTCTAAAGATTCTACTCCGCCATCCTCCCAACAAGATTCGCAAGACAACACAAGGCTGGACAGTCAACTTAGCTGTGTAGACGATGAGCACATCTCCCCTACTCCGCCATCACAGGTGCTTGCTCTAACTTGACACTCTTATATGTGGTTGCATGTTGCGTATGATGTTTAGCTTGTATTGCTTCTAACTTGAATTGCATCTGCTTACTTTACACATAATGCCTGTGAATATGACACGTGTTCCTGTTTCTAGAACATACGTGTACATGATGAGCACATCTCCCCTACTCCACCATCACAGGTGCTTGCTCTTACTTGGAACTGTTATACGTGTTTGCGTTTTCCGTATGATGTCTAGTTTGTATTGCTTCTGATTATGTTGAATTGCATCTGCGTAGCTTACAACTTATACATTGCAACGATCACTTACCCATAAGACACATTTAACTTGGGACTGTGATGTAGGTTGCATCTTGCATTGTCTTCTAGCTTGTACTACTTCTAATTTCTTGAAATGGCACTTACGACGAGACATTTTTTACCTGATAGAGTGATATTGGTTGCATGTTCATATGGTGCCTAGCTTTCATTTCTTCTAATTTTCTTGAAATGCCTTCCGCTTACTGTTTTTTCATACATATTCTATCCTCCTATCGTACGTGCGAATATGAAACGTTGTCTTTTTTTGTATATATTCCATCCTCCTATCCTGCGCTTGCCTTACATCAAAGTAGTGTTCGTCTGTATCATGCATCAAACAGTTATGCAAAGCTAATTTTATTCATCTTCTTGTGGTTTTGACTTCATAAGGCAATATCAGAAAATAGGAAGGAAAAGAGTAAGTTAGTGGATGTTGGTGGTCCTCCGCACCGACGCAAACAGAGACTCTCCAGATTTGCCACTGCTACTGCTAATGAAGTTGAAGTCCCAAGTCTACATGATGAGTTCATCTCCCGTACTCCACCATCGCAGGTGCTTGCTCTAAGTTGACAGTGTGATAATTGGTTTCATGTTGCATATGTTGTCTAGCCTGTATTTCTTCTATTTTGATTAAATTGCACCTGCTGAGTTTATATGTTATACATGTGCATATGACATGGCTTTCTGTGTCTAGAATACACTGCATCTATCTATGATACCATGTTCTTACATCAAAGTACTGCTGTTGTGTATCCCGCATCAGTCACTCATGATTGGACGCTTTTAACATGGCAGTTTGATAGTGGTTGCATCTTGCATTGATTTCTACATTGTACTGCTTCTAATTTTTTGAATTTCCACTTATGACAAGACACTTTTAACTTGGCAGAGTAATATTGGTTGCATCTTTCATATGGTGTCTAGCTTGCATTACTTCTATTTTCTTGAAAATCCTTCTGCTTAGTTTGCACATCGTAGATGTGAATATGTCATGTCGTCTTGTTTTTCTTACATATTCCATCCTCATATGGTTGTCTTACATCAAAGTATTGCTTGTCTGTATCATGCATCAATGAGTTCTGAAGAGTGATTTTATTCTTTTGTGTTGTGGGTACAGCTTGACATGGCAAAGTCAAAAAAGAGCAAGGAAAATAATATAGTAGGGAGTGCTGTTACTCGTCGCGTGAAACGGAAAAGGTTCTGCCGTCGAGATTCTGCTGGTACTTATAGTGCAGTAGAAGGTCCAAGTCCACCGGCTAAATCTACAAACACAGTATCACCTGCTCCACCAGCTACAGCATCCGCTTCAAATGTACCAGCATCTCAACCAGTTACTCGTTCGTTTGCTCTGGAACTGGCCAGTTCCCAAGCTGCCTTCACACCTAACACTACTTCCGAAGCACTGCTGACACAACAGGACTTGGCAAGATTAGATGAACCTCATGAGCATCAACACCGAGACGGTACTTGACCGAGTCAAGTTGCAGTTGCATGCTCCTTTATATGTACTCTCACAGTTTGATGTACACTAACACTTCCCATATTCATTATTGAACTAGCACCACGGCGCAAGCGGAAATAGACATCAGGGATAATGCTTGACAAATTAACAAAATCTAAAGGAGGAAGAATGGAGATACATTTTGAGGCAGGTTTAAAAAGGCCACGTGATGCTACAGAGTCAGCCAAGTTAGTATCAGAGGCAGCCGTTGCCGTTAGGTGTCATGCACGTATCCTCCCAACGTGGATCCAGTACAGGAATCAGAAAGACAATACCCAATTTAACACCTTCCTTGACCATTTATCCGTAAGTAATGTTATTCATTGCAATTAGTAATATTGTCTTGCTCTGTCCCATACTTTCTAGCTTCCTCCTAATAAGACTCACATTCTTTTTTCAACAGATGAGGTTCAAGTTGGATCCGAAAGATGATGCAACTAAACAAGCATGCACTCATGTTTTTCAGTCTGCTCTGCGACAATATCGGTACCACCTTAGAAAATCTCACTTTGAAGGCAAGGCTAACAATGAAATCGCCCAAACATCTCCAGTGGAATATATTACAGATGAAGACTGGACATCCCTCGTTAAACACTGGTCTGATCCAAAGTATCAGGTAAGTTATATGTATTTGATCAGACCACATATTGAACTTGTATTTATGCATGTGCCTTACAAGTGTATCTTCTTCTAGATTAACTGTTTGAAGAACAAAACCAACCATTCTAAAGTGAAATTCCAACAGACAACAGGATCTCGTAGCTATATTGCACACTGCGAGGCTCTTGTAAATAGCTGCTACTTCCTTCTTTTTTTGTGCCATATTATCGTATCTATATTGACTTGTTCGAAATACAGAGGAAAGCCCGTGCGGACCAAAAAGAACCTGAACCGAATACAGTGCAAATCTTCAATGATTGCCACACCAGAAAGATGAAGGGCATGAGCACACCAGTTCAAGCCGCTGTTGTAAGTCCTTACTCCTCCTGCCTTGAACTGATTGGTACTGTGATGTGTTCATTTAACTACTTGGTTTGCAGCCAATGTCAGTTACTCTGTTCACTTTTATTCACAGTTGTCTTAACGTATCATTTCACCTTACATGGTTTAAAAGAGATGAAGGATATTCTTTTGGTCTTGATCTGTAATCTAGTTGTTATGTTCACGTGCACACACAATGATAAAATAGCATGTTTGTTTTATATCTGTTTGCCCATGATATGAATGATGTCATACTATGTTCATCCTACTTTAAACCATGTCTCTTTATCCTTAGATGTCAACGAATGTGAGGAAATAGACAATACGATAGGCATGCTACATGGACATATGTTCCGAAAGTGATTTATTATGTAGTTGGCACTACAATACATGCTAATGTATTACAGTAGTTCACCAAAATAAGTTATGTATAAACGTTTAACCTACTTTGTTTGTTTTTGGCTCATTAGTAACTTATCTAGTACACTAATCTACAAGTTCAAACTTTCAGGAAGCTATGGAACAAATGATTGAACAGCCACAACCACCTGAAGGTGACGAGGCTACTACAAGCACAATGTCACCTCTTGCTGTAGTGTGTCGGTATCTCTCCACTAACAGTGCAAAAAGCACCTTCCTGCGTAATTCTGGGTTGGTTGTCAAGGTAACCTCGTCCAATCGCCTACTAAACAAAATCTTCCTGCTAGACAGAGTGATATATCTATGCTCCAGACACAAGTCCAATCCCTAATGGATGTTGTTTTGGAAACAAGAATAGTGGTTGAGAAATGTCGTCAAGATATCAATGGTTTTGAAACCAGACTATCAGACATTCGCTTCATTGTTCAAGAGCAATGGCGGAAAAAAGGTGGAGAACGTGCTGCTCCATTAGATTCTACAGCCTGAAACATTAGCACTCAGGTCAAATGATCTGTGCTTATATACATCTGATGGTGCTTTTATCTGGAAGGACTGTAAACTTTATGCCAACAAGACTTTGGTTGTATGGTTGGAATTTATTTTGTTGTGATACAACATTTATGATGCTGCCTCAGGCTACAGTAATTATGACGCTATTTTTGTATAGTGTAGGTTTATCTTAGTAATGTATTCGGCTGAAAGCTTCGTAGGAGCTCAACATGCCAACATTCGTCGGGCCCATTCCAATTGGGCTAAAAACGACTACGGGCCGAAATTGGCATGTAGCCCACTAAAAATATCTGGTCCTAAATCAGCATAAGCTTTCATATTTTTCTGGTAGGCATGTGCCCATAGTGGGCCTTTAACAGGCCTAAACATAATTTGGGCCCTCAGTAAAAATAGGCCATTTACAGGTGTAAATATCTCGAGCCCATAAAAACATGGGCCTTTAATAGACCGAAAGTGAGATTGGGCCCTGATTGTGCCAAATAACCCACTGGACTTAGCAGGCCGAAATGGTGGCCCATTTATGATGCGGATCTTTGATAGGCCAAAATTTGGACGGGCCGTAAATGCGCCGACCTAATACACGGGCCTTTAATAGGCCGGAACTTCGGTCGGGCTAAATTATCGTCATTTTTATATGGGCCGTTAATGGGCCCGATATGACGTTGGGCCACATATGGCCCATGGTTTACGTCCGATGTTAACAGGCCGAAAATGACAACAGGCCGAAAGTGGCCCAAAGCTATAGTGGGCCTCTAACAGGCCGAATGTCAGACATGGCTGAATATGACCCAAATCCTTCACGGTCGTTTATGGGCCGAAAGTTTTGATGGCCTGTAAATGGGCCCAAATAAAGTCGGACCTTTAACAGGCCGGAAATACATCGAGCCGTAATTCGGCCCAATTACTTAGCGGACTATTAATGGGCCAGAAGTGACCATGGGCCGCGTTGATGACAAGTTTAGGACAGGCCGTTAACAGGCCGATTTGACAGAGAGTGTTGGGCCTTTAGCTGGGTCGACCCATTATGGTCTGCAGAATCTTGTGGGCCTTTAGCTGGGCCAGCCCATTGTGGTCCGCAAAATCTTGTGGGCCTTTAGCTGGGCCGGCCCATTATGGTTTGCAAAATCGTGTGGGCCTCTAGCTAGGCCAGCCCATTATGGTCTGCTAAATTTTGTGGGCCTTTAGCTGGGCCGGCCCATTATGGTCCGCTAAATCTTATGGGCCTTCGGTTGGGCCAGCCCATTTAAACTTTGTGGGCCACTTTTCGGCCGGTCCACGTGTCAACATATCATAGGCCCATCTCGACCGTTGGATGAGTGACACCTGTGCCAACGTGGAGCTGACGCGTGGTTCCGTCAGCCAATGAGAATTTTACACGTTGAAAATCAGCATTGGTCGTGGCTGTTAACGGGTTATCGGATCCAAAATCCGACCCGATAGCTTAACGGCGTTCCGTTACGGTGGATGCCACGTGTCGGTCATCCTTGACGAAAGCACTTCTGTGACGCGCGATTTATCGTCATGGAAGTGGACACTTCCGTGATGATAATTTTGGCAATGTCATGGAACACTTCTACGACAGCACAGGTATTAGTATCTTGATTCTGTCATAAATTTGTCATGGATGTACATGCATGACAGAAAACGCGACCTACTGTGACAAACACGTATCATCACGGAAGTGTATTTTTTTGTAGTGCAAGCTCATCGAGCTCAAGAACACCTCTCCTCAGGAGGTTATTCTTCCCTTGTACTGTTCATCATTAGCCTACAAGGCAATCCACCACACCACACTGGAGTAGGGTATTACACCACAACGGTGGCCCGGACCAGTATAAACCCTTGAGTCCCTTGTTCTTCGGGTTCGGCGAGTTAGGCTTAGAGATCGTTGCGAGAGTGGGCTCGCGGGGGAGAGAGATCTTCATGCGCACCCGGGTGTTCAAACCTCAAGGGTTTGCCGGAACCCGTAATCCGACAGCAGAGGTGTCGTGCGTTCGGTACTTGATCGATTGGATCACAAAGACGTTCGACTACATCAACCACGTTCTTAATGCTTCCGCTTTCGGTCTACGAGGGTACGTGGACACACTCTCCCCTCTTGTTACTATGCATCCCTAGAAAGATCTTGCGTGATTGTAGGAAATTTTGGACATATTGCGTTCCCTAACAAGAAGAGGGGTGGTGGAGGGCAAAGAAGAGGGGGAGGGAGGGATTTAATGGAGGGGTGGTGGAGGGGCAAAGAAGAGGGGGTGGTGGAGGGGCAAAGAAGAGGGGGCAGGGGTGTTGGGGAACGCAGTATTTCAAAAAAATTCCTACGATCACACAAGATCTATCTAGGAGATGCATAGTAATGAGAGGGGAGAGTGTGTCTGCGTACCCTCGTAGACCGAAAGCGAAAGTGTTAAGTAACGCGGTTGATGTAGTCGAATGTCTTCGCGGTCCAACCGATCAAGTACCGAACGCATGGCACCTCCATGATCTGCACACATTCAGCTCGATGACGTCCCTCGTACTCTTGATACAGCTGAGGCCGATGGTGAGTTGCATCAGCACGACGGCGTGTTGATGGTGATGATGAAGTTACAGACGCAGGGCTTCGCCTAAGCACTATGACAAATATGACCGAGGTGGAAAACTGTGGAGGGGGCACCGCACACGGCTAAAGATCAACTTGTGTGTCTATGGGGTGCCCCCTCCCCCGTATATAAAGGATAGAGGAGGGGAGGGCCGGCCGGCCCCTAGGGCGCGCCCCAAGAGGGGAATCCTACTCCTAGTAGGTGTAGGTTCCCCCTTTCCTAGTCCAACTAGGAGAAGATGGAAGGAGAGGGATAGGGAGAGGGAAAGAGGGGCCGCGCCCCCTTCCCCTTGTCGTATTCAGAATCCCCTTGGGGGGCACGCGCCACCTCCTGGCTGCAGCCCTCTCTCCCCCCTAAGGCCCACTAAGGCCCATAACTTCCCGGGGGGTTCCAGTAACCCTCCGGCACTCCGGATTTATTCGAAACTATCTGGAACACTTCCGGTGTCCGAATAACATGGTCCAATATATCAATCTTTATGTCTCGACCATTTTGAGACTCCTTGTCATGTCCGTGATCACATCCGGGACTCCAAACAACCTTCGGTACATCAAATCACATAACTCATAATACATATCATCATCGAATGTTAAGCGTGCGGACCCTACGGGTTCAAGAACTATGTAGACATGACCGAGACACATCTCCGGTCAATAACCAATAGCGGAACCTGGATGCTCATATTGGTTCCTACATATTCTACGAAGATCTTTATCGGTCAAACCGCACAACAACATACGTTGTTCCCTTTGTCATCGGTATTTTACTTGCTCGAGATTCGATCGTCGTCATCATCATACCTAGTTCAATCTCATCACCGGCAAGTCTCTTTACTCGTTCTATAATGCATAATCCCGTGACTAACTCATTAGTCACATTGCTTTCTAGGCTCATAGTGATGTGCATTACCGAGAGGGCCTAGAGATACCTCTCCGATACACGGAGTGACAAATCCTAATCTCGATCTATGCCAACTCCACAAACACCATCGGAGACACCTATAGAGCATCTTTATAATCACCCAGTTTTGTTGTGACATTTGATAGCACACAAGGTGTTCTTCCAGTATGCGGGAGTTGCATAATCTCATAGTCATAGGAACATGTATAAGTCATGAAGAAAGCAATAGCAATAAACTAAACGGTCATAGTGCTAAGCTAACGGATAGGTCTAGTCCATCACATCATTCCCTAATGATGTGATCTTGTTCATCAAATGACAACACATGCCCATGGGTAGGAAACTTAACCATCTTTGATTAACGACCTAGTCAACTAGAGGCATACTAGGGACACTCTGTTTGTCTATGTATTCACACATGTAATAAGTTTCCGGTTGATAAAATTCTGTTGGGATCTACGGTAGGGTGCGTCGACTGCAAATTAAAATTCCTACGCGCAGAACAACCAAGCACATGCTACGGGAGATGGATCACAATTCGTTACCACTAGACGCGCAGTGTCGTGCAATGGAAGAAGAGTTGGGGCAGCGCGTCCGCGTGGATCGTCTCCTCCTCGTCCGATCTCCCTCATACAACCGGTGGTCGGTTCCCATGTACAGGTTCGCCAGAGTGGCGCAGGTGCACCGCCTCTAACGGTATATGCCCGTGCAGGAGGAATGTCGTGCGGCGGACTGCTAGGTCCGATCACACAACCGGCGGCGAGTGGAGGTGTCTATCCGCAACACATGCAAACCCTAGTGACAACGCCGAAGCGATCAGCACATGAGTGTACCGCACCTCCACTATATATATAGGCGTCCGTCATGGGCTCAACACTTGGGCCTTGCACGAACCCTAAAGCCCATAAGTCTACTCGGCCACAATCTGAATACAGTTCGGATCACATCCGACCAGTGTCCTCGGATCCGACCTCGTAGGTTCCTTCCCTTAAGCGCGTGACCCCTCAGGTTCAAGTCGGCTTGGTCGCAGTTCGGATCACCTCCGAACTGCACTGTTGGTAGCGGCCTCTAGCAAGGCATGTCGAGCACCAAGCAGACTATGAAGCTGGTTAGCGAACTTGTACAACACACTTCCATTCCTTTTGCCACACGATATATGTTATCGAGCTCAAGGCGAGTCTTTCATCCTTGTGCTAGCCCGACCTTTTTCTCGTTCCAGTGATGTCGACCACAAACCGGATTATCTCATAATCCTTGTCGCATGGCCACGCTTATCCTGGTCGGATCACGCGAGGGTCCCAGAGTATATCTCTCCTGATCGGAAGGGCAAATCCCATCTTGCTCGACCACGTCTTGCAGCATGGTTCTGGACAAACCCGAAGCCTACCTTTATAACTACCCAGTTACGGAGTAGCGTTTTGTCGGCCCAAAGCAAGTCTGTCACCATCCCGAGTACATGCGTCAGCTCAGGTCTTAGGACATAGAACATATGTTGGACTAGAGACTCAAAGATGACATATTGCTGCGTCTCATAGTTGGGTCTGTCCGACTCGGACCTTATCTCGACTCGGATCCGACTACGTCGAATCTGACCAGATCCTTCCAAGTCCATATTTTATGGTTAGCATCCAATGCTCCATGCCTAGTGAGACCAAGCCATCGACCGTGTCATATGCTAGTCTAGTTGGCTGCGCGTCCACACAGCCCTTTCGACTAGGGACCTTTTTAGGACAGTCATCATACAATGCATAGTCCCACAAACAAGTCACGTACTTGCTGATACACATCATTGATAATGTCCAAGGACTATCTTTATTCATAAACACATAGGAAATATCATCATACATGATTTCCTCTAGGGCATATCTCCAACAAATTCTAGCATGAATAATAAACATTTATCATGATATAAGGAAATATATATATATAACAACTTTATTATTACCTCTAGGGCATATTTCCTCCAGTCTCCCACTTGCACTAGAGTGAATAATCTAGTTCACATCGTCATGTGATTTAACACCAATAGTTCGCATCACCATGTGATTAACACCCATAGTTCACATCGTCATGTGACCGACACCCAAAGGGTTTACTAGAGTTGGTAATCTAGTTCACATCGCCATGTGATTAACACCCAAAGAGTACTAAGGTGTGATCATGTTTTGCTTCTGGGAGAGGTTTAGTCAACGGGTTTGCCATATTCAGATCCGTATGTATTTTGCAAATTTCTATGTCTATAATGCTCTGCACAGAGCTACTCTAGCTAATTGCTCCCACTTTCAATATGTATCTAGATTGAGACTTAGAGTCATCTGGATTGATGTAAAAGCTTTCATCGACGTAACTCTTTACAATGAACTCTTTATCACCTCCATAACCGAGAAATATTTCCTTAGTCCTCTTAGGTAACTAAGGATAACTTTTACCATTGTCCGGTGATCCATTCCTGGATTACTATTGCACCCCCTTGCCAAACTCATGGCAAGGTACACAATAGGTCTGGTACATAGCATAGCATACTTCATAGAACCTATGACTGAGGCATAGGGAATGACTTTCATTCTCTTTCTATTTTCTGCCATGGTCGGGTTTTGTGTCTTGCTCCACTTCACACCTTGTAACACGGGCAAGAACTCCTTTTTGACTATCCCATTTTGATCTACTTCAAAAACTTGTCAAGGTATGTACTGTAGCGACCCGACCTCGGAGGGTCAAGTCTCTGTGCTTCAGTATCATCCCTAGATCGGTAATGCTGACACACACAGTACTCAAAGGATTTATAGCAGAGTAGCAATCACACACTTATCACATCGAATGTCTCAAAAGAGAACTTATTTCAATAAATATGGCTTAAGGCCATCTAAATACGATAACAGCGGAAGTCTTGGAAGATAAAGTGAGTCCGTCAACTCCAACGGCATAGCTGAGTGCATGACAACCGACCTATGGCACCTTACTCGTTGTCTGAAAAGTCTGCAACATGATACGTTGCAGCCCGAAAATGGGTCAGCACATGGAATATGCTGGCATAGTAACACAGTAGAGCAAAGAATAGATAAATGCTATCACTACATGCATATATGGCTGGTGGAGGCTCTATGGTTACAATGTTTTTGCGAAAAGCCAATTTTCCGTACAACGAAGGAATATATTTTATTTAACTATCATGGTAGTTGAAACAACATTGAGAATGGTACCCCCATCTCAATCCCAATTAAAAGTAATTATCATCCCAACAAATTAATTTAAAGTGATGAGATCCATAGGATAATTCAAAAACCAGATACTCAAGATGTCCATAATCGGGGACTCGGCTAACCATGATTAGTTTGTACACTCTGTAGAGGTTTGCGCACTTTTCCCAACAAGACTCGATCTCCTCCGTTGGATTTCTCGCACTACATGGTGTTTGAGAAACGGATGACCGAGACACAGTGTTTCAGAAGCATTAACTCTAACCCCTGGTAGACCGTACCAACCTACATCCCCTACATCTGCTAGTCTACCACTGGAAGAGGTCATGCAACCTACTCAACTATGCTAGAGCCCATAATAGCTTGTGGCTGCACACGGAAGTTTCAAGCATGAATAATCTTATGATCCCTTTGAGCATGGGTGGCGGACCATAGGAGGATCACACGGAATAACCCCGAGATCTCCTAGGACAACACTGGTATAACTCCAGGTGCCCACAAGAAATCCACCCAGATGTGTATTAAAGTTGCCAACTTAAGTTGAACCATTACTTAACAAACTCACATCTGTCATGGATACTCTCAAACCCAAACCACGTCTATGAGCATAACATGGCAATATAAGCATAACATAGAAGTAACTCCCGAGGGTTTGATCATAAACAGGGCAATAGGTTCTACCTCATCGACTACTTCCCAGACCCACATGTTAAGAGATCCTACTCATGCAATGTTTGAGGGTTGAAACTAATGCATAAAAACTGGGTATGAAAGAGTATGATCAATGTGTTACTTGCCTTGCTGACGATCTGCAAATCCCAAAGACTCATAGTAGCACGCTCCGCACTCTAGGTAATCTATCGCAAACAAACAATAGCATACATAAGAAATCAAGCAAAGATGCAAGGGGAAAACTTCGAATAAGAAGATCTAACTAGAAAGTTCAACTGAAGAACTCCGGTTTGCAAAAAGAAACAAATCAAACAGAGCAACGAAACTCAAACTACGAAAGAAACAAGATCCAATTACTAATCTGGACTAAAGTCAAATTTTACAGTACCAAAATCTTGTTCAAGTTGGTTAAACAGAAAGAGGGCTTCGAGAAGAAGATCTAGGCGCTTGTTTCACCCAATTTGGATAAACGAGCGAAAAGATAAACTAAAACGAAGATTAGGGCAGGAATCGCGACCGAAAATAATCGTGGAAAAACCCTGGAAAATAAAACGAGACGAACAGGCTAATGAACGAACGTTCATTGTCTGTGGCTAACTAACGGATAGCGTTCGTTAAAATGAACAGATGGACGAGCGTCCGCTAAACAACTAAACCGGAAAAAAATACCGAACCGATCTATTAAAAAATAAATCTAGGGTTTCAAAAAAACATGTCGATTAACCAAAAAACGACGAACGGCGGCGGCGGCGGCAGCTACCTCCGGCGAGACGTCAGCGGGGCAGGGCGGCGGCGGCGGGGCTCCGGCGGTGAGGGGCGA
>NC_041382.1:526144139-526152347 GCF_002162155.2 Triticum dicoccoides
TGCGCGGGCGACGGACGGCGGTGGGTGGCGGAGAGGGCGGCGGGGCTGCCGCTTATAAAGGGGGGGGTCGGGGTGGTCCGAATTGAGGAATGGGCGGCCGGCGGCGTGGCGGCGCGGGACTCCGGCGAGTATTTGCCTGGCACGGGAGGGAGGCGGCGGCGCTAGGCGGGCCGGCCTGCTCGGCTGGGCTCCGGCCCAGTCTGGCGGGAAACTAAAAAAACAGATTTCGCCGGAAAAATCCTAGAAAATAAAATAAAAATCTAAAAATACCAAAACAAATTTTCACCGTCTAAATATAATATTTAGAACAAAATGAACATTTTCTTGAACCTTAAATGCAATTTTGAAAAATGCAATTTTTTCTAATTCAAATAAATTAGCAATAAAATCCAAATAAAAATACTTATTTGATTTTAATATGTTCCCTCTAATATTTCATTTATTTTGGAGAAGTCATATTATCTCCTCTCATATATTTTAATTAGAAATATTTTCAAAGAGGAAAAATAATTAAAAACAAATGATCCTCTTTTCAAAATTTGAGAAAACTCAAATATGAAAATAACGAAATTCCCAACTCTCTTCGTGGGTTCTTGAGTTGCTTAGAATTTTGAGGATTCGCGAAACGAATGTGGTAAAATATGATATGCATGAATGACCTATGTATAACATTCCAAATTGAAAAGTTGGGATGTTACAAACCTACCCCCCCCCTTAAGATGAATCTCGCCCTCGAGATTCGGGTTGGCTAGAAAATAGGTGTGGGTGATCTTTGCGTAGATCATCCTCTCGCTCCGAGGTGGCTTCATCCTCAGTATGGTGGCTCCACTGGACTTTGCAAAACTTAATAACCTTGTTGCGGGTAACTCGGCTGGCAAACTCGAGAACCTTGACTTGTTTCTCCTCATAGGTCAGATCACTATCCAACTGAATTGCTTCCAGGGGCACTGTATCTCTTAGAGGGATATCCTCCATCTCTGCATGGCACTTCTTCAACTGGGAAATGTGAAACACATCATGAACTCCTGACAGTCCTTCGGGTAACTCCAACTTGTAGGCTACCTCTCCCATACATTCCAAAACATGGTACGGTCCTATAAATCTCGGGGCTAACTTTCTCTTGTCTACAAATTGCTTAACTCCTCGAAGCAGTGACACACGGAGATATGCTATGTCTCCGACTTCATAGACTACCTCCTTTCGTTTTGAGTCTGCATAGCTCTTCTGTCCGGACTGTGCTACCTCCAATCTGTCTCGAATCAGCTTAACCTTCTCTTCTGACTCTTTGATCAAATCTGGTCCAAACAACTGACGGTCTCCAACTTCATCCCACATTAATGGTGTCCTGCACCTTCGTCCATATAGGGCTTCGAACGGTGCCATCTTCAAACTGGCCTGGTAACTATTGTTGTATGAGAACTCCATGTAGGGAAAGTTGTCGTCCTAACTAGATCCATAATCTAGCGCACAGGCTCTCAACATGTCCTCCAGAATCTGATTGACTCTCGGTCTGTCCATCTGTCTGTGGATGAAAAGCGGTACTGAAATCTAGCCTGGTACCCAAAGTCTGGTGCAGCTGGTGCCAAAACATTGAAGTAAATTGCATTCCTCTATCTGATACGATGGTCCTCGGAACTCCATGCAGACATACGATCCTGGTCATATATATCTTGGCCAACTTCGCACTTGTATAGGTGGTTTTCACTAGGATAAGGTGAGCTACTTTGGTCAAATGGTCCACTACTACCCAGATAGAATCATATCCTGATCGGGTCTTGGGTAATCCGGTGATAAAATCCATGCCAAGCTTATCCCACTTCCATTCGGGTATCCACATAGGCTACAGTAATCTTGCTAGCTTCTGATGTTCTGCCTTCACTCTCTGACATACATCACATATGCCTACATACTCGGCAATGTCCTTCTTCATTCCAGTCCACCAGAAACGCTCCTTCAAATCCAAATACAGCTTGGTGTTTCCTGGGTGTATCGAGTATGGCGAGTCATGAGCTTCCTGAAGTATCAACTTCCTTATCTCTACATTATTGGGCACATAAACTCGGTCCTCAAACCACAAGGTGTCGTGCTCATCCTCACGAAAACCTTTGGTCTTACCTTCACGCATCTTCTCCTTTATCTCAGCAATTTCCTTGTCATCCTTCTGAGCTTCATGAATCTTTCCCAACAATGTAAACTAAACTTCCATTGCTACAACAAAACCTCTAGGAACAATCTCAACGAAGCTCCTTGAGATCTTCTGCTATCTCCTTTGGAAAACCTCCTGTTACTAAGGTATTGGCATAACTCTTCCGGCTCAAAGCTTCTACTACGACATTGGCCTTGCCTGGATGATAGTGCAACTTCATATCATAATCCTTTATGAGCTCCAACCATCTCCTTTGCCTGAGATTTAACTCCTTCTGTGTGAAAATGTACTTCAAACTCTTGTGATCCGTGTACACATCACAATGGTTTCCAATAAGAAAATGTCTCCAAGTTTTGAGTGCATGCACTACATATGCTAACTCCAAATCATGCGTGGCATAATTCAACTCATACGGTCGAAGTTGTCGTGAGGCATATGAAACAACTCTTCCATCTTGCATAAGTACACCTCCAAGTCCCAAGCAAGATGCGTCGCAATACACTTGGAAATCCTTGTGTATATCTGGCAAAATCAGCACTGGGCTATAGTCAAACGTTTCTTCAACTCCTGAAAACTCGCCTCACATTCTTCCATCCATTTGAACTTAGTGTACTTCTTCAACAAATCCATCATGGGCTTCGCAATCTTAGAGAAATTCTCAATGAATCTCCGATAATATCCTGCGAGTCCAAGAAAACCGCGGATCTCTCCAACTGAGGTGGGTGCCAACCACTCAGTGACTGACTGAACCTTGGTAGGGTCTACTGCTATACCTTCTACTGATATAACATGTCCAAGGAATCCAACTTCCTTCAACCAAAACTCACACTTGCTGAACTTGGCATATAACTGATGTTCCCTGAGCTTCTCGAGAACTAAACGCAAATGCTCCTTGTGCTCCTCTTCATTCTTCGAGTATACCAGAATATCATCAATAAACACCACAACAAACTTATCCAAGAATTCCATGAATACCTTATTCATCATGCTCATGAAATAGGCAGGGGCATTAGTCAGTCCAAATGACATAACCGTGTACTCGTATAACCCGTACCTTGTGGTGAAGGATGTCTTAGGTATATCATGTTCTCAGATTTTTAGCTGGTGATATCCTGATCGCAGGTCGATCTTTGAAAACACTTTAGCTCCTTGCAACTGATCAAACAAATTATTGATCATCGGCAGTGGGTACTTGCTCTTGATCGTCACTTCGTTCAATGCTCGATAATCAACAACCATTCTTGGAGATTTATCTTTCTTCCCAACCAAGAGCACTGGGGCTCCCCATGGTGATGAACTTCGTTGAACGTAACCTTTCTCCAATTACTCCTTGATCTGCTTCTTAATCTCCTCCAGATCATTCGCGGGCATCCGATATGGTCTCTTCGATATCGGTCCGGTGCCTAGCAACAGCTCTATCAAAAACTCAATATCACGATCGGGCGGCATGCCTGGTAATTCCATTGGAAATACATCTGGGTAATCCTTCACTACAGGCACTTCTTCCTGAACAACTCCTGTGAGAGAATTTAAGTGAGTACTCTTAGGAGTATGTCTGGATACATAATCCTTTTTCCCTCCGGGGTGGTGAGTAGATTTGACCTACTGGAGCAATCAATGTTTCCTCCATACTTCGATAACCAATCCATCCCCAGTATCACATCCAATCCTTGGGATTCCAAAATTATTAGGTCTGAAGGGAAAACATGGCTGCCAATGGTTAAGGGTAACCGGTCGCACCATCGGATGGCCATATACTCTGCACTTGGTGAGATTACTAGCAAAGGTGTCCTAAGGGCTAAGGTGGGTAACTTAAACTTGTCCACAAATCCCCTTGAAATGTATGAATGCGATGCACCAGTATCAAAAGAATGAGAGCAGTAAATGACTTAATAAAAAACTTACCGATAACCGCATCTGGTTGCTCTTCAACCTCCTCCACGTTCACGTGGTTCACTTGTCCCCTGTTGAAAGGGTTGGGCTTCTTCCCAGAGCTTCCATTACCATTGTCATTCATCAACTTTGGACAATCATTGGCATAGTGCCCATTCTTCCCGCACTTGAAACAGGTAACGTGACTTTAGTCCTTCTTGGCGGGTGTGACTGGGTTAGAGCGGTTCTGATTGCTGCTTGCTCCATTCCCATTCCCACTCTTTGGGCCATTGTGGTTATGAGAACTTCCTCCATTGTGAGTGTGGCCTCCTGATTATGGGTGTATCCTCCTGAGTTCGGGGTAAAACGAGCCTTCTGCGATGCTCCTGCATTGTACTTCCCTTGTCCATACTTCCTCTTGCGGCTCTCAATCTGCTGCTGCTTTCCTTCGATCATTAGAGCCTTATCAACCAACTCCTGGTAGTTGTTGAATGTTGCCACCATTAACTGCATGCTCATCTCATCATTCAGACCTTCCATAAACTTCTCCTGCTTCGTGTCATCCGTGGCCACATCATCTGGGGCATAGCAAGATAACTTGCTAAACTCATCCACGTACTGAGCTACAATATGATTCCCCTGCTGTAAGTTGCGAAACTCACGCTTCTTCATGCTCATAGCTCCTGTTGAGACATGGGTTGTGTGGAAAGCTTGCTGAAACTGCTCCCAAGTGACATTGGCTATAGGAAAAGTGGTTGTGTAATTCTCCCACCATGCGGCTGCGGGTCCATCCAATTGGTGTGCGGCAAAACGCACCTTCTCAGCATCTGTGCAACCGGCAGTGGTTAACTCCCTTCCAATCCGGCGTAGCCAGTCATCCGCCACTATGGGCTCAGTGCTACTGGAAAACACCGGTGGCTGTAACCTCAGAAAACGGGCTAAGTTGTCGACTGGAGGTGGTGGCGGTGGGTTGTTGTTATTGTTGTTGTTGTTGTTGTTGTTGTTGTTGTTGTTGTTGTTGTTGTTGTTGTTGTTGTTGTTGTTGTTGTTGTTGTTGTTGCCTTGGTTCTGAACTAACAACTGCATCAAGGCATTCTGCTGCTGGATCAACTGAGTGAGCTCCGCTGGGAAGACAAATCCGGGGTCACGTCTCGGAGGCATCTGGTGGGTTTAGAGGGAAGAGATTAGAACAGAATGAGGTCTAAGGAGAAAGCACTACCCATATGCACATGAGACAAACACAATCATATCATATCACTCAATCAATCAAGCAAGGGCATACAATCGATCTAACGATTGTTACAGTGCTCGGACTATTTTATATACATGGGGGAACACTACTGATCAACTGGTGGTCTACAAGAAATTTTGATCGGTGGAAGACTCCATGATATCCGCTCCAGCTTCGTCTTCATAGTCATCATCACAACCATCAGGGTCGGAGTCGGTGTCGTCGATGATGATGTAGTCTTCAGAACGAATCTCCTTGGGTTTGTCGTCTTCTCCTCCTGGCGCGGGGTCTCCCATAAAAACTCCTAGATTCCTCGTCAGGTCGTCATTCTTCTCCAGAAGTATCGTCATTTCCTCCTCATATCCATCGCGTGTAAACTTGAGTTCCTCTTCCAGATCTGTGATCCTGGTCATCGCCTTCTTCAAATCTGTCATACTTGCGCACATCTGGTTCTCCTGGCGACGTATGTGATGGTTTAACTCCTGGATGAATGCTGCAATGGACCTGTCCTTCCTGGTGCTGATCATCTCCCATTGCTCATCTCGGCGCTCACATATCTGGTAGATAGTGTCCTTAAGCTCCTTGTGATAAACTTCGCCGATGCGTCCCACGGTGATGTGGGCTGCCATGCTCTTTCCTAGACTCTAGGTTGGTGCATCAAAGGAAAACTCTATGGGCTTAGTGACTGGCGTGAATGTCCTTCCTGGAACTTAAACTCGAATCATCCAACGTTCCTCTTCTGGTAGTGTGGTGGTGTAGGTCCCGGTGAAGCTTGGTATTCCGATGTTCGGGTACCTAGTGACTTCCTTCAAGTGTCGTCCAAACGGGGTGTCTTCATCCGGCTGTGTAAACTTGTTCCTTGAGTCCGTCATCCCAAAGAGTAGAAAATGGAGAGGAGTCAGAAATGAGTAGGGAAGAGTGATCTATGGCTCATCTTAGTGGTCGTGTCCTACATTCAGCGTGTCCTCTGGTACCATCTTGTAGCGACCCAACCTCAGATGGTTAAGTCTCTGTGCTTCAGTGTCATCCCTGGATCGGTAATGCTGACACACACAGTACTCGAAGGATTTATAGCAGAGTAGCAATCACACACTTATTACATCGAATGTCTCAAAAGAGAACTTATTTCAATAAATATGGCTTAAGGCCATCTAAATACGATAACAACGGAAGTCTTGGAAGATAAAGTGAGTCCATCAACTCCAATGGCATAGCTGAGTGCATGACAACCAACCTATGGAACCTTACTCGTCGTTTGAAAAGTTTGCAACATGATACGTTGCAGCCCAAAAACGGGTCAGCACATGGAATATGCTGGCATAGTAACACAGTAGAGCAAAGAATAGATAAATGCTATCACTACATGCATATATGGCCGGTGGAGGCTCTATGGTTACAATGTTTTTGCAAAAAGCCAATTTTTCCCTACAACAAAGGAATATATTTTTTAACTATCATGGTAGTTGAAACAACATTCAGAATGGTACCCCCATCTCAATCCCAATTAAAAGTAATTATCATCCCAACCAATTAATTTAAAGTGATGAGATCCATAGGATAATTCAAAAACCAGATACTCAAGATGTCCATAACTGGGGACTCGGCTAACCATGATTAGTTTGTACACTCTGCAGAGGTTTGCACACTTTTCCCCACAAGACTCGATCTCCTCCGTTGGATTTCTCGCACTACATGGTGTTTGAGAAACGGATGACCAGGACACGGTGTTTCAGAAGCATTAACTCTAACCACGGGTAGACCGTACCAACCTACATCCCCTACATCTGCTAGTCTACCAGTGGAAGAGGTCATGCAACCTACTCAACTATGCTAGAGCCCATAATAGCTTGTGGCTGCACACGGAAGTTTCAAGCATGAATAATCTTATAATCCCTTTGAGCCTGGGCGGCAGACCATAGGAGGATCACACGGTATAACCCCGGGATCTCCTAGGACAACACTAGTATAACCCCTGGTGCCCACAAGCAATCCACCCAGATGTGTATTAAAGTTGCCACCTTAAGTTGAACCATTAGTCAACAAACTCACATCTGTCATGCATACTCTCAAACCCAAACCACGTCTACGAGCATAGCATGGCAATATAAGCATAATGTAGAAGTAACTCCCAAGGGTTTGGTAATAAACAGGGCAATAGGTTCCACCTCATCAACTACTTCCCAGACCCACATGTTAAGAGATCCTACTCATGCAATGTTTGAGGGTTGAAACTAATGCATAAAACTGGGTATGAAGGAGTATGATCAATGTGTTACTTGCCTTGCTAACGATCTACAAATCCTAAAGACTCGTAGTAGCACGCTTCGCACTCTGGGTAATCTATTGCAAACAAACAATAGCATACATAAGCAATCAAGCAAAGATGCATGGGGAAAACTTCAAATAAGAAGATCTAACCAGAAAGTTCAACTGCAGAACTCCGGTTTGCAAAAAAGAATCAAATCAAATGGAGCAACGAAACTCAAACTACGAAAGAAACAAGATCCGATTACTAATCTGGACTAAAGTCAAATTTTACAGTACCAAAATCTTGTTCAAGTTGGTTAAACATAAAGAGGGCTTCGAGACGAAGATCTAGGCGCTTGTTTCACCTGATTTGGATAAATGAGCGAAAATATAAACTAAAACGAAGATTAGGGCAGGAATCACGACTCAAAATAATCGCGGAAAAACCCTGGAAAATAAAATGAGACGAACAGGCTAACAAACGAACGTTCATTGTTTGTGGCTAACTGACGAACAGCGTTCGTTAAAAAGAACGAACGGACGAGCGTCTGCTAAACAACTAAGCCGGAAAAAAACTAACCGATCTATTAAAAAATAGATCTTGGGTTTCAAAAGAAAACCGGTCGGTTAACAAAAAAATGACGAACGGCGGCGGCCGTGACAGCTACCTCCGGCGAGACGTCGGCGGGGCAGGGTGGCGTCGGCGGGGCTC
>NC_041382.1:526153013-526170945 GCF_002162155.2 Triticum dicoccoides
TTCGGCTGCGGGCGCGGGCGACGGGCGGCGGTGGGTGGCGGAGAGGGCGGCGGGGCTCCCGCTTATAAAGGGGGGGTCGGGGTGGTCCGTCTTGGGGAAGGGGGGCGGCCGGCAGCATGGCGGCGCGGGACTCCGGCGAGTCCGAGCCGGGCACGGGAGGGAGGCAGGGGCGCTAGGCGGGCCGGCCTGCTCGGCTGGGCTCTGGCCCAGTCGGGCAGGAAACTTTTTTTAAAATAGATTTCGCCGAAAAAAACCTAGAAAATAAAATCTAAATATCAAAATATCAAAACAAATTTTCACCGGCTAAATAGAATATTTAGAACAAAGTGAACATTTTCTTGGCCCTATAATGCAATTTTGAAAAATGCAAATTTTTCTAATTCAAATAAAATAGCAATAAAATCCAAATAAAAAATACTTATTTGATTTTAATATTTTCCCTCTAATATTTCATTTATTTTGGAGAAGTCATATTATCTCCTCTCATATATTTTAATTAGAAATATTTTTGAAGAGGAAAAATAATTAAAACCAAATGATCCTCTTTTCAAAATTTGAGAAAACTCAAATATGAAAATAACGAAATTCCCAACTCTCTCGTGGGTCCTTGAGTTGCTTAGAATTTCGAGGATTCGCGAAACGAATGCAGTAAAATAGGATATGCATGAATGACCTATGTATAACATTCCAAATTGAAAATTTGGGATGTTACATGTACTCATTGAAAAAATTTATCAAGTATCTTGATCTATCTCTATAGATCTTGATGCCCAATATGTAAGTAGCTTAACCGAGGTCTTTCTTTCGAAAAACTCCTTTCCAATACTCCGTTATGCTTTCCAGAAAATTCCACATCATTTTCGATCAACAATATGTCATTCGAATATACTTATCAGAAAAGGATGTAGTGCTTCCACTCACTTTCTTGTAAATACAGGCGCAAGTCTGTATATAACTATATGCTTTGATCAACTTATCAAAGCTATATTCCAACTCTGAGATGCTTTCTCCAGTCCATAGATGGATCGCTGGAGTTTGTACACTTTGTTAGCACCTTTAGGATCGACAAAAACCTCTTGGTTGCATCATATACAACTCTTCTTTAAAGAATCCATTAAGGAATGCAATTTTGTCGTCCATTTGCCAGATTTCATAAAATGCAGTAATTGCTAACATGATTCAGACATACTTAAGCATCGCTACGGGTGAGAAGGTATCATCGTAGTCAACTCCTTGAACTTGTCGAAAACCTTTCGCCACAAGTCGAGCTTTGTAGACAGTAATATTACCGTCAGCGTCAGTCTTCTTCTTGAAGATCCATTTATTCTCTATTGCTTGCCGATCAACGAGCAAGTCCACCAAAGTCCATACTTTGTTCTCATACATTCCATCTCATATTTCATGGCCTCAAGCCATTTTGCGGAGTCTGGGCTCATCATCACTTCCTTGTAGTTCGTAGGTTTATCATGGTCTGGTAACATAACTTCCAAAATAGGATTACCATACCACTCTGGTTCATACCGTACTCTAGATCACCTACGAGGTTCGGTAGTAACTTGATATGAAGTTTCACGATCATCATCATTAGCTTCGTCACTAATTGGTGTAGGAATCACTGGAACTGATTTCTATGATGAACTACTTTCCAATAAGGGAGCAGGTACAATTACCTCAAATTCTACTTTCCTCTCACTCACTTCTGTCGAGAGAAAACTCCTTCTCTAGAAAGGATCCACTCTTAGCAACAAAGATCTTGCCTTCGGATCTGTGATAGATGGTGTACCCAACAGTTTCCTTTGGGTATCCTACGAAGACACATTTCTCTGAATTGGGTTCGAGCTTATCAGGTTGAAGCTTTTTCACATAAGCATCATAGCCCCAAACTTTAAGAAACAACAGCTTTGGTTTCTTGCTAAACCACGGTTCACATGGTGTCGCCTCAACGGATTTAGATGGTGCCCTATTTAACATGAATGCGGTTGTCTCTAATGCATAACCCCAAAACGATAGCGGTAAATCAGTAAGAGACATCATGGATCGCACCATATCTAATAAAGTACGGTTACGACGTTCGGACACACCATTACGATGTGGTGTTCCAGGTGGCGTGAGTTGCGAAAACTATTCCACATTGTTTCAAATGAAGACCAAACTCGTAACTCAAATATTCACCTCCATGATCAGATCGTAGAAACTTTATTTCCTTGTTACGATGATTTTCCACTTCACTCTGAAATTCTTTGAACTTTTCAAATGTTCCAGACTTATGTTTCATCAAATAGATATACCGATATATGCTCATCTGTGAAGGCCAAAAAATAACGATATCCGCTGCGAGCCTCAACACTCATCAGACCGCATACATCAGTATGTATTATTTCCAATAAGTCAGTTGCTCGCTCCATTGTTCCGAGAATGGAGTTTTAGTCATCTTGCCCATGAGGCATGGTTTACAAGCATCAAGTGATTCCAAAAGCCCATCAGCATGGAGTTTCTTCATGCGCTTTACACCAATATGACCTAAACGGTAGTGCCACAAGTATGTTGCACTATCATTATCAAGTTTGCATATTTTGGCATCAATATTATGAATATGTGTATCGATACGGTCAAGATTCAACAAACCATTTATATTAAGTGTATGACCATAGAAGGTTTTATTCAAGTAAACAGAATAACAATTATTCTTTGACTTAAATGAATAACCGTATTGCATTAAACATGATCCAATCATATTCATGCTCAACGCAAACACCAAATAACATTTATTTTAGGTTCAACACTTATCCCGAAGGTAAAAGGAGTGTGCGATGGTGATCTTATCAACCTTGGAATCATTTCCAACGTACATCGTCACCTTGCCCTTAACTAGTCGTTATTCATTTTGCAACTCCTATTTCGAGTTAGTAATCTTAGCAACTGAACTGGTATCAAATACCTAGGGGTTACTATGAACACTAGTAAAGTACACATCAATAATCTGTATATCAAATATACCTTTGTTCTCTTTTCCATCCTTCTTATCTGCCAAATGTTTGGGGTAGTTCCGCTTCCAGTGACCATTCCCTTTGTAGTAGAAGCAGTTAGTTTCAGGCTTAGGTCTAGCTTTGGGCTTCTTCATGGGAGTGGCAACTTGCTTGCCATTCTTCTTGAAGTTCCCTTTCTTTCCCTCGCCCTTTTACTTGAAACTAGTGGTCTTGACAACAATCAACACTTGATGTTTTTCCTTGATTTCTACCTTCGCCGATTTCAGCATCGCAAAGAGCTTGGGAATCGTTTCTGTTATCCATTGCATATTATAGTTCATCACGAAGTTCTAGTAACTTGGTGATAGTGACTAGAGAACTCTGTCAATCACTATATTATATGGAAGATTAACTCCCACTTGATTCAAGCGATTGTAGTACTCAGACAATCTGAGCACATGCTCACTGGTTGAGCTATTCTCCTCCATCTTG
The DNA here is from genome assembly GCF_002162155.2 of Triticum dicoccoides. Classification (NCBI taxonomy): domain Eukaryota; kingdom Viridiplantae; phylum Streptophyta; class Magnoliopsida; order Poales; family Poaceae; genus Triticum; species Triticum dicoccoides. The sequence continues at coordinate 526,156,472 of NC_041382.1, forward strand.
TAGGCAAAATACTTGTTACAGGTCTCATAAATCTTGACTCGGGCATGAGTCTGAAATACTAATTTCAACTCTTGGAACATCTTATATGCTCTGTGGCATTCAAAACATTTTTGAAGTCCCGGTTCCAAGCCATAAAGAATGGTGCACTAAACTATCAAGTAGTCGTCATATCGAGCTTGCCAAATATTCATAACATCTGCATCTGCTCCTGCAATAGGTCTGTCACCTAACGGTGCATCAAGGACATAATTATTCTGTGCAGCAATGAGGATAATTCTCAGATCATGGACCCAGTCCGCATCATTGCTACTATCATCTTTCAACATAGTTTTTCTCTAGGAACATATCATAAATCAGGGGAGCTATACGCGAGCTATTGATATACAACATAATTTGCAAATACTATCAGGGTTAAGTTCATGATAAATTAAAGTTCAATTAATCATATTGCTTAACAACTCCCACTTAGATAGACATCCCTCTAGTCATCTAAATGATCACGTGATCCATATCAACTAAACCATGCCTGATCATCACGTGAGATGGAGTAGCTTTCAATGGTGAACATCACAATGTTGATCATATCTAGTATATGATTCATGTTCGACCTTTCGATCTTAGTGTTCCCAGGCCATATCTGCATATGCTAGGATCGTCAAGTTTAACCCGAGTATTTTGCTTGTGCAAAACTGGCTTGCACCCGTTGTATGTGAACGTAGAGCTTATCACACCTGATCATCATGTGGTGTCTCGGCACGACGAACTGTAGCAATGGTGCATACTCAGGGAGAACACTTATACCTTGAAATTTAGTGAGAGATCATCTTATAATGCTATCGCCGTACTAAGCAAAATAAGACGCATAAAAGATAAACATCACATGCAATCAATATAAGTGATATGATATGGCCATCATCATCTTTTGCATTTGATCTCCATCTCCAAAGCACCGTCATGATCACCATCGTCACTAGCTTGACACCTTGATCTCCATCGTAGCATCATTGTCATCTCACCAACTATTGCTTCCACGACTACCGCTACCGCTTAGTGATAAAGTAAAGCAATTACATAGCGATTGCATTTCATACAATAAAGCGACAACCATATGGCTCCTGCCAGTTGCTGACAACTGTGTTACAAAACATGATCATCTCATACAAAAATTTATATAATCATGTCTTGACCATATCACATCACAACATGCCCTGCAAAAACAAGTTAGACATCATCTACTTTGTTGTTGCAAGTTTTACGTGGCTGCTACGGGCTTACCAAGAACCGTTCTTACCTACACATCAAAAACCACAACGAGTTTTCATCAAGTGTGCTGTTTTAACCTTCAACAAGGACCGGGGGTAGTTACACTTGATTCAGCTAAATCTGGAGAAATAGACACCCACTAGCCACCTGTGTGAGAAGCACATCGGTAGAACTAGTCTCATGAACGCGGTCATGTAATGTCGGTCTGGTCGCTTCATCCACAATACCGCCAAATAAAAGTATGACATGCTGGTAAGCAGTATGACTATTATCGCCCACAACTCTTTGTGTTCTACTCATGCATATAACATCTACGCATAGACCTGGCTTGGATGCCACTATTGAAGGAAATATGCCCTAGAGGCACTAATAAAGTTATTATTTATTTCCTTATATCATTATAAATGTTTATTATTCATGCTAGAATTGTATTAACCGGAAACATAATACATGTGTGAATACATAGACAAACAGTATGTCACTAGTATGCCTCTACTTGACTAGCTCATTGATCAAAGATGGTTATGTTTCCTAACCATAGACATGAGTTGTCATTTGATTAACAGGATCACATCATGAGGAGAATGATGTGATTGACTTGACCCATTCTGTTAGCTTAGCACTTGATCGTTTAGTTTGTTGCTATTGCTTTCTTCATGACTTATACATGTTCCTATGACTATGAGATTATGCAACTCCCGTTTACCGGAGGAACACTTTGTGTGCTACCAAACGTCACAACGTAACTGGGTGATTATAAAGGTGCTCTACAGGTGTCTCCAAAGGTACTTGTTGGGTTGGCGTATTTCGAGATTAGGATTTGTCACTCCGATTGTCGGAGAGGTATCTCTGGGCCCTCTCGGTAATGCACATCACGTAAGCCTTGCAAGCATTGAAACTAATGAGTTAGTTGTGGGATGATGTATTACGGAACCAGTAAAGAGACTTGCCGGTAACGAGATTGAACTAGGTATTGAGATACCGACGATCGAATCTCAAGCAAGTAACATACCGATGACAAAGGGAACAACGTATGTAGTTATGCGGTCTGACCGATAAAGATCTTCGTAGAATATGTGGGAGCCAATATGAGCATCCAGGTTCCACTATTGGTTATTGACCGGAGACGTGTCTCGGTCATGTCTACATAGATCTCGAACCCGTAGGGTCCGCACGCTTAAAGTTCGATGACGGCTATATTATGAGTTTATGTGTTTTGATGTACCGAAGGAGTTCGGAGTCCCGGATGAGATCGGGGACATGACGAGGAGTCTCGAAATGGTCGAGACATAAAGATCGATATATTGGACGACTATATTCGGACATCGAAAGGTTCCGAGTGATTCAGGTATTTTCGGGAGTACCGGGGAGTTACGGGAATTCGTATTGGGCCTTAATGGGCCATACGGGAAAGGAGAGAAAGGCCTCAAAGGGTGGCTGCACCCCTCCCCATGGGCTGGTCCGTATTGGACTAGGGAGGGGGGCACCCCCTACCTTCCCTCTCCTTTTCCCTTCCCTTTCCTTCTCTCCTACTCCTACTACTTGGAAGGGATCCTAGTTCTACTAGGAAAGGGGGAATCCTACTCCCGGTGGGAGTAGGACTCCCCTAGGGCGAGCCATAGAGAGGGCCAGCCCCTCCCCTCCTCCACTCCTTTATATACGTGGCCAAGGGGCACCCCATAGACACAACAATTGATCTCTTGATCTCTTAGCCGTGTGCGGTGCCCCCCTCCACCATAATCCACCTCAATCATACCGTAGCGGTGCTTAGGCGAAGCCCTGCGTCGGTAGAACATCATCATCGTCACCACGCCGTCGTGCTGACGAAACTCTCCCTCAACACTAGGCTGAATCGGAGTTCGAGGGACGTCATCGAGTTGAACGTGTGCAGAACTCGGAGGCGTCGTGCATTCGGTACTTGATCGGTCGGATCGTGAAGACGTACGACTACATCAACCACGTTGTGCTAACGCTTCCGTTTTCGGTCTACGAGGGTACGTGGACAACACTCTCCCCTCGCATTGCTATGCATCACCATGATCTTGCATGTGCGTAGGAAAATATTTGAAATTACTACGTTCCCCAACAGTGGCATCCGAGCCAGGTTTTATGCATAGATGTCATATGCACGAGTAGAACACAAGTGAGTTGTGGGCGATATAAGTCATACTGCTTACCAGCATGTCATACTTTGGTTCGGCGGTATTGTTGGATGAAGCGGCCCGGACCGACATTACGCGTACGCTTACGCGAGACTGGTTCTACCGACGTGCTTTGCACACAGGTGGCTGGCGGGTGTCAGTTTCTCCAACTTTAGTTGAACCGAGAATGGCTACGCCCGGTCCTTGAGAAGGTTAAAACAGCACCAACTTGACAAACTATCGTTGTGGTTTTGATGTGTAGGTAAGAACGGTTCTTGCTAAGCCCGTAGCAGCCACGTAAAACATGCAACAATAAAGTAGAGGACGTCTAACTTGTTTTTGCAGCGCCTGTTGTGATGTGATAGGGTCAAGACATGATGAGATATAAGTTGTTGTATGAGATGATCATGTTTTGTTGAAGTTATCGGCAACTGGAAAAAGCCTTATGGTTGTCTCTCTATTGCATAAGATGCAAGCGCCAAATAATTGCTTTACTTTATCGCTATGCGATAGCAATAGTTGCAAGAGCAATAGTTGGCGAGACGACCATGTGATGACACATTGATATAAATCAAGATGATGGAGATCATGGTGTCATGCCGGTGATGATGGAGATCATGACGATGCTTTGGAGATGGAGATCAAAGGCACAAGATGATGGTGGCCATATCATGTCACATATTTTGATTTCATGTGATGTTTATCTTTTATACATCTTATTTTGCTTAGTTCGATGGTAGCTTCATAAGATGATCTCTCACTAATTATCAAGGTACAAGTGTTCTCGCTGAGTATGCACCATTGCAAAAGTTCTACATGCTGAGACACCACGTGATGATCGGGCGTGATAGGCTCTACGTTCAAATACAACGGGTGCAAAACAGATGCACACGCGGAATACTCAGGTTAAACTTGACGAGCCTAGCATATAACAGATATGGCCTCGGAATACAGAGACCGAAAGGTCGAGCGTGAATCATATAGTAGATATGATCAACATAGTGATGTTCACCATTGAAACTACTCCATCTCACGTGATGATCGGACATGGTTTAGTTGATTTGGATCATGTGATCACTTAGAGGATTAGAGGGATGTCTATCTAAGTGGGAGTTCTTAAGTAATATGATTAATTGAACTTTAATTTATCATGAACTTAGTCCTGGTAGTATTAGCATATCTATGTTGTAGATCAGTAGCTCACGTTGTTGCTTCCCTATGTTATACATATGTTCCTAGAGAAAACTAAGTTGAAAAATGTTAGTAGCAATGATGCGGATTGGATCCGTGATCTGAGGTTTATCCTCATTGCTGCACAGAAGAATAATGTCCTTGATGCACCGCTAGGTGACAGACCTATTGCAGGAGCAGATGCAGACGTTATGAATGTTTGGCTAGCTCAATATGATGACTACTTGATAGTTTAGTGCACCATGCTTAACAGCTTAGAATCAGGACTTCAAAGACGTTTTGAATGTCATGGACCATATGAGATGTTCCAGAAGTTGGAGTTAATATTTCAAGCAAATACCCGGGTTGAGAGATATGAGGTCTCCAACAAGTTCTATAGCTAAAAAGATGGAGGAGAATAGCTCAAGCAGTGAGCATGTGCTCAGATTGTCTGGGTACTACAATCGCTTGAATCAAGTGGGAGTTAATCTTCCAGGTAAAATAGTGATTGACAGAATTCTCTAGTTACCATCACCAAGTTAGTAGAACTTCGTGATAAACTATAGTATGCAAGGGATGATGTAAACGATTCCCGAGCTTTTCATGATGATCAAATCGATGAAGGTAGAAATCAAGAAAAAGCATCAAGTGTTGATGATTAACAAGAGCACTAGTTTCAAGAAAAGGGCGAAGGGAAAGAAAGGGAACTTCAAGAAGAACGGCAAGCAAGTTGCTGCTCAAGTGAAGAAGCCCAAGTCTGGACCTAAGCCTGAGACTAAGTGCTTCTACTGCAAAGGGACTGGTCACTGAAAGCGGAACTGGCCCAAATATTTGGTGGATAAGAAGGATGGCAAAGTGAACAAAGGTATATTTGATATACAGATTATTGATGTGTATTTTACTAGTGTTCGTAGCAACCCCTCGGTATTTGATACTGGTTCAGTTGCTAAGAGTAGTAACTCGAAACGGGAGTTGCAGAATGAACAGAGACTAGTTAAGGGTGAAGTGACGATGTGTGTTGGAAGTGGTTCCAAGATTGATATGATCATCATCGCACACTCCCTATACTTCCGGGATTAGTGTTGAACCTAAATAAGTGTTATTTGGTGTTTGCGTTGAGCATGAATATGATTTGATCATGTTTATTGCAATACGGTTATTCATTTAAGTAAGAGAATAAATTGTTGTTTTGTTTACATGAATAAAACCTTATATGGTTACACACTCAATGAAAATGGTTCGTTGGATCTCGATCGTAGTGATACACATATTCATAATATTGAAACCAAAAGATGCAAAGTTAATAATGATAGTGCAACTTATTTGTGGCACTGCCGTTTAGGTCATATTGGTGTAAAGCGCATGAAGAAAATCCATGCTGATGGGCTTTTGGAATCACTTGATTATGAATCAGTTGATCCTGGCGAACCATGCCTCTTGGGCAAGATGACTAAGACTCCGTTCTCCAGAACAATGGACTGAGCAACAGATTTGTTGGAAATCATACATACTGATGTATCTGGTCCGATGAATATTGAGGCTCGCGGCAGGTATCATTATTTTCTGATCTTCGCAGATGATTTGAGCAGATATGAGTATATCTACTTGATGAAACACAAATCTGAAACATTTGAAAAGTTCGAAGAATTTCAGAGTGAAGTGGAGAATCATCGTAACAAAAATAAAAGTTTCTACGATATGATCGCAGAAGGAAAATATTTCAGTTACGAGTTTGGCCTTCAGTTAAAACAATGTGAAATAGTTTCACTACTCACGCCACCTGGAACACCATAGTGTAATGGTGTGTCCGAACGTCGTAACCGTGCTTTATTAGATATGGTGCAATCTATGATGTCTCTTACCAATTTACCACTATCATTTTGGGGTTATGCATTAGAGACAGCTATATTCACGTTAAATAGGGCACCATCTAAATCCGTTGAGACGACACTGTATGAACTATGGTTTGGCAAGAAATCTAAGCTGTCATTTCTTAAAGTTTGAGGTTGCAATGCTTATGTGAAAAAGTTTCAACCTGATAAGCTCAAACCAAAATTGGAGAAGTGCGTCTTCATAGGATACCCAAAAGAAAATGTTGGGTACACCTTCTATCACACATCCGAAGGCAAGATATTCGTTGCTGAGAATGGATCCTTTCTAGAGAAGGAGTTTCTCTCGAAAGAAGTGAGTGGGAGGAAAGTAGAACTTGATGAGGTAATTGTACCTGCTCCCTTATTGGAAAGTAGTTCATCACAGAAATCTGTTCATGTGACTACTACACCAATTAGTGAGGAAGCTAATGATGATGATCATGTAACTTCAGATCAAGCTATTACCGGAACCTCGTAGGTAAACCAGAGTGAGATACACACCAAAGTGGTACGGTAATCCTGTTCTGGAGGTCATGTTACTTGACCATGACGAGTCTACAAACTATGAGGAAGCGATGATGAGCCCAGATTCCACGAAATGGCTTGAGGCCATGAACTCTGAGATGAGATCCATGTATGAGAACAAAGTATGGACTTTGATTGACTTGCCCATTGATCGGCGAGCCACTGAGATTAAATGGATCTTCAAGAGGAAGATGGACGCTAATAGTAGTGTTACTATCTACAAAGCTAGAATTGTTGCAAAAAGGTTTTCGACAAGTTAAAGGTGTTGACTATGATGAGAGTTTCTCACTCGTATCTATGCTTAAGTATGTCCGAATCATGTTAGCAATTGCCACATTTTATGAAATCTGGCAAATGGATAAACAAAACTACATTCCTTAATGGATTTATTAAAGAAGAGTTGTATATGATGCAACAAGAAAGTTTTGTCAATCCTAAAGGTGCTAACAAAATATGCAAGCTCCAGCGATCCATCTATGGACTAGTGCAAGCATCTCGGAGTTGGAATATACGCTTTGATAAGTTGATCAAAGCATATAGTTTTATACAGACTTGTGGTGAAGCCTGAGAAAGTGAGTGGGAGCACTACAGCATTTCTGATAAGTATATGTGAATGACATATTGTTGATCGGAGATAATGTAGAATTATTCTGCAAAGCATAAAGGAGTGTTTGAAAGGAGTTTTTCAAAGAAAGACCTCGGTGAAGCTACTTACATATTGAGCATCAAGATCTATAGAGATAGATCAAGATGCTTGATAACTTTTTCAATGAGTACATATCTTGACAAGATTTTGAAGTAGTTCAAAATGGAACAGTCAAAGAAAGAGTTCTTGCCTGTGTTACAAGGTGTGAAACGGAGTAAGACTCAAAGCCCGACCACGGCAGAAGATAGAAAGAGAATGAAAGTCATTCCCTATGCCTTGGCCATAGGTTCTATAAAATATGCCATGCTGTGTACCAGATTTATTGTATACCCTACACTGTTTTTGGCAAGGGGTACAATAGTGATCTAGGAGTAGATCACTGGATAGCGGTCAAAATTATCCTTAGTGGAATAAGGATATGTTTCTCGATTATGTAGGTGACAAAAAGGTTCATCATAAAGGGTTACGTCGATGCAAATTTTGACATTGATCCAGATGACTCTAAATCTCAATTTGGATACATATTGAAAGTGGGAGCAATTAGCTAGAGTAGCTCCATGCAGAGCATTGTTGACATAGAAATTTGCAAAATACTTACGGATCTGAATGTGGCAGACCTGTTGACTAAACTTCTCTCACAAGCAAAACATGATCACACCTTAGTACTCTTTGGGTGTTAATCACATAGCGATGTGAACTAGATTATTGACTCTAGTAAACCCTTTGGGTGTTGGTCACATGTCGATGTGAACTATGGGTGTTAATCACATGGTGATGTGAACTATTGGTATTAAATCACATGGCGATGTGAACTAGATTATTGACTCTAGTGAAAGTGAGAGACTGAAGGAAATATGCCCTAGAGGCAATAATAAAGTTATTATTTGTTTCCTTATATCATGATAAATGTTTATTATTCATGCTAGAATTGTATTAACCGGAAACATAATACATGTGTGAATACATAGACAAACAGTATGTCACTAGTATGCCTCTACTTGACTAGCTCATTGATCAAAGATGGTTATGTTTCCTAACCATAGACATGATTTGTCATTTGATTAATGGGATCACATCATTAGGAGAATGATGTGATTGACTTGACTCATTCCGTTAGCTTAGCACTTGATCGTTTAGTTTGTTGCTATTGCTTTCTTCATGACTTATACATGTTCCTATGACTATGAGATTATGCAACTCCCGTTTACCGGAGGAACACTTTGTGTGATACCAAATGTTACAACGTAACTGGGTGATTATAAAGGTGCTCTACAGGTGTCTCCAAAGGTACTTGTTGGGTTGGCATATTTCGATATTAGGATTTGTCACTCCGATTGTCGGAGAGGTATCTCTGGGCCCTCTCGGTAATGCACATCACTTAAGCCTTGCAAGCATTGCAACTAATGAGTTAGTTGTGGGATGATGTATTACAGAACAAGTAAAGAGACTTGCCGGTAACGAGATTGAACTAGGTATTGAGATACCGACGATCGAATCTCGGGCAAGTAACATACCGATGACAAAGGGAACAACGTATGTAGTTATGCGGTCTGACTGATAAAGATCTTCGTAGAATATGTGGGAGCCAATATGAGCATCCAGGTTCCGCTATTGGTTATTGACCGGAGACGTGTCTCGGTCATGTCTACATAGTTCTCGAACCCGTAGGGTCCGCACGCTTAAAGTTCGATGACGGTTATATTATGAGTTTATGTGTTTTGATGTACCGAAGGAGTTCGGAGTCCCGGATGAGATCGGGGACATGACGAGGAGTCTTGAAATGGTCGAGACGTAAAGATCGATATATTGGACGACTATATTCGGACATCGGAAAGGTTCCGAGTGATTCAGGTATTTTCGGGAGTACCAGGGAGTTACGGGAATTCGTATTGGGCCTTAATGGGCCATACGGGAAAGGAGAGAAAGGCCTCAAAGGGTGGCTGCACCCCTCCCCATGGGCTGGTCCGTATTGGACTAGGGAGGGGGGAGACCCCTTCCTTCCTTCTCCTTTTCCCTTCCCTTTCCTTCTCTCCTACTCCTACTACTTGGAAGGGATCCTAGTTCTACTAGGAAAGGGGGAATCCTACTCCCGGTGGGAGTAGGACTCCCCTAGGGCGCGCCATAGCGAGGGCCAGCCCCTCCCCTCCTCCACTCCTTTATATACGTGGCCAGGGGGCACCCCATAGACACAACAATTGATCTCTTGATCTCTTAGCCATGTGCGGTGCCCCCCTCCACCATAATCCACCTCGATCATATCGTAGCGGTGCTTGGGCGAAGCCCTGCGTCGGTAGAACATCATCATCGTCACCACGCCGTCGTGTTGACGAAACTCTCCCTCAATACTCGGCTGAATCGGAGTTCGAGGGACGTCATCGAGTTGAACGTGTGCAGAACTCGGAGGTGCCGTGCATTCGGTACTTGATCGATCGGATCATGAAGACGTACGACTACATCAACCACGATGTGCTAACGCTTCCGCTTTCGGTCTATGAGGGTACGTGGACAACACTCTCCCCCCTCATTTCTATGCATCACCATGATCTTGCGTGTGCGTAGGAAATTTTTTGAAATTACTACGTTCCCCAACAACTCTTGGCGAACGCAGTATTTCAAAAAAAATCCTTTGATCACGCAAGATCTATCTAGGAGATGCATAGCAATGAGAGGGGAGAGTGTGTCTACGTACCCTCGTAGACCGAAAGCGGAAGCGTTAAGTAACGCGGTTGATGTAGTCGAACGTCTTCGCGATCCAATAGATCAAGTACCGAACGCACGGCACCTCCGTGATCTGCACACGTTCAGCTCGGTGACGTCCCTCGTACTCTTGATCCAGCTGAGGCCAAGGGTGAGTTGCGTTAGCACGACGGCGTGTCGACGGTGATGATGAAATTACCAACGTAGGGCTTGGCCTAAGCACTACGACAATCTGACCGAGGTGGAAAACTATAGAGGGGGGCACCGCACACGGCTAAAGATCAACTTGTGTGTCTATGGGGTGCCCCCCTCCCCCGTATATAAAGGAGAGGAGGGGAGGGCCGGCCGGCCCCTAGGGCACGCCCCAAGAGGGGAATCCTACTCCTAGTAGGAGTAGGTTCCCCCTTTCCTAGTCCAACTAGGAGAAGAAGGAAGGAGAGGGAGAGGGAGAAGGAGAGGGTTAAAGAGGGGCCGCGCCCCCTTCCCCTTGTCCTATTCAGACTCCCCTTGGGGGGCGCGCGCAACCTCCTGGCTCCGGCCCCCTCTCTCCCCTAAGGCCCAATAAGGCCCATAACTTCCCGGGGGGTTCCGGTAACCCTCCGGCACTCCGGTTCTATCCGAAACTATCTGGAACACTTTCGGTGTCTGAATAACATGGTCCACTATATCAGTATTTATGTCTCGACCATTTTGAGACTCCTCGTCATGTCCATGATCACATCTGGGACTCTGAACAACCTTCGGTACATCAAATCACATAACTCATAATACATATCATCATCGAACGTTAAGCGTGCGGACCCTACGGGTTCGAGAACTATGTAGACATGACCAAGACACATCTCCAGTCAATAACCAATAGTGGAACCTGGATGCTCATATTGGTTCCTACATATTCTACAAAGATCTTTATCGGTCAAACCGCACAACAACATATGTTGATCCCTTTGTCATCAGTATTTTACTTCCCCGAGATTCGGTCGTCGGTATCATCATACCTAGTTCAATCTCGTCACCGGCAAGTCTCTTTACTCGTTCCGTAATGCATCATCCCGTGACTAACTCATTAGTCACATTGCTTGTAAGGCTCATAGTGATGTGCATTACCGAGAGGGCCCAGAGATACCTCTCCGATACACGGAGTGACAAATCCTAATCTCGATCTATGACAACTCAACAAACACCATCGGAGACACTTGTAGAGCATCTTTATAATCACCTAGTTACATTGTGATGTTTGATATCACACAAGGTGTTCTTCCGGTATTCGGGAGTTGCATAATCTCATAGTCATAGGAACATGTAGAAGTCATGAAGAAAGCAATAGCAATAAACTAAACGATCATAGTGCTAAGCTAATGGATGGGTCTAGTCCATCACATCATTCTCTAATGATGTGATCCCGTTCATCAAATGACAACACATGTCCATGGCTAGGAAACTTAACCATCTTTGATTAACGAGCTAGTCAAGTAGAGGCATACTAGGGACACTCTGTTTGTCTATGTATTCACACATGTAATAAGTTTCCGGTTAATACAATTCTAGCATGAAACATTTATCATGATATAAGAAAATATAAATAACAACTTTATTATTGCCTCTAGGGCATATTTCCTTCACGGGGCATTGAAAGGAACAAGAAAGGTGTAAGGAAGGGGGAGAAAGGAAGGGGGAGGAAGAAGGGGGAAAGGTGGTAGGTGGCTGGCGGCCATAGCAGTAGCGCGGGTCACCCATGCACGCTACTTCTATGGGCGCCTGCAAAATATATACGGCTAGGTGTTGCACTACCTATAGCGCGGGCTAGCAAAACACGCTATTGGTAAAATGTTACACATAGAAGAAATAGAAGTAGCGTGTTTAGGTAAACCGGCGCTTAGATCCTAAATTAACAGTAGCGCTGGTTAAACGACCAGCGCTGCTAATATTTATTAATCAGGGGGTGTGGTGTGGCACACTTAGCAGTAGCGTGGTACAAGGAAACAAGTGTTCCTGCTAATGTATACCAGTAGCGCTCTTTCTACCCAGCCCTACTACAAACTACTAGTAGCGTGGGGTCATAAACAAATGCTACTCGTAAACTTCTATCTATAAGCATTTTCCTAGTGGTGCGAGGATGAGCAGGAATTAAGCTTGGGATGCTGATATGTCTCCAATGTATCTATAATTTTTGATTGTTCCATCTTGTTATATTTTCATTCTTGGATGTTTTACAATCATTTTATATCATATTTTGGGACTAAACTATTGACATAGTGTCCAGTGTCAGTTGTTGTTTTTTGCTTGTTTTTTACATCGCAGAAAATCAATATCAAACGAAGTCCAAATGCAGCGAAACTTTTTGTGGATTTTTCATGGACCAGAAGACACCCAATGGGCCGAAGAAGCACCTAGGAGTGCCCCGAGGGGGGCACAGCCCACCAGGGAGTGCCTGGGGCCCCAGGCGCACCCAGGTGGGTTGTGCCCACCTCGGTGGCCTCCCGCACCGCCTCTTTGCTCTATAAATACCCCAATATTCCAGAAACTCTACGGGGGTCGATGAAAATCAATTCCAGCCGCCGCAAGTTCCAGAAACCACAGATCCAATCTAAAAACCATCACGGAGGGGTTCATCATCCTCATTGGTGCCTCTCTGATGATGCGTGAGTAGTCTTTTGTAGACCTTCAGGTCCGTAGTTAGTAGCTAGATGGCTTCCTCTCTCTCTCTTGATTCTCAATACAATGGTCTCTTGGAGATCTATTTGATGTAACTCTTTTTGCGGTGTGTTTGTTGATCCGATGAACTTTGAGTTTATGATCAGATCTATGTTTTTATCCATGAAAGTTATTTAAGTCTTTTGATCTCTTATATGCATGATTACTTATAGCCCCATATTTCTTCTTCAAATATTTGGTTTAGTTAGGCCAACTAGATCGATTTTTCTTGCCATGGGAAGAGGTGCTTTGTGATGGGTTCGATCTTACGGTGCTTGATCCCAGTGACAGAAGGGGAACTGACATGTATGTATCATTGCTATTAAGGATAACAAGATGGGGTCTATTTCTACATAAATAGATCTTTTCTACATCATGTCATAGTTCTTATTGCATTACTCCGTTTCTCCATGAACTTAATACACTAGATGCATGATGGATAGCGGTCAATGTGGTGGAGTAATAGTAGTAGATGCAGGCAGGAGTCGGTCTACTAATATTGGATGTGATGCCTTTATAATGATCATTGCCTGGATATCGTCATGATTATTTGAAGTTCTATCAATTCCCAACAGTAATTTTTTACCCACCGTTGCTATTTTCTCAAGAGAAGCCACTAGTCAAATATATGGCCCGCGGGTCTCTTCTTTATTATATTTGCCTTCATGATCTATTTTTATTTGCTTTTATTTTCAGATCTATTAATTCAAAAATAAAAATACTTTATTTATTTTATCTCGCGTTCCCACGAGATCTATTTATCCAATGTACTACAATTTTACCTATGTTTTTACCCGTGAGGGATTGACAACCCCTCTCTTGCATCGGATTGCAAGTATTTGTTCTTTGTGTGCAGGAGCTATTTATGTGGTGTTGCGTGGTTCTCCTACTGGGTCAATAACCTTGGTCTCATCACTGAGGGAAATACCTACCGTAGCTGTGCTGCATCATCCCTTCCTCTTTGGGGAAATACCGACGTAGTTCAAGCCGCATCAAAAGGAATTTCTGGGGCCGTTCACTACTAGGAAAAGGGCTATAGATGGAAATGACACTAATGGCGCACCAGACATGTGGTGTGCCATTAGTATATACTAATGGCGCACCATGTGGAGATGCGCCATTAGTGTGGAAGACACTAATGGCGCACCAGGCACACGGTGCGCCACTAGTAACAAAATGTTTTTTTCATTTTTTCAAACATACTAATGGCGCATCCGAGCAGAGTGCGCCATTAGTAGTTAGAACTACTAATGGCCCACCATCCATAGAGTGCGCCACTACTGTATTTTTTTTTTACTTTTTTGCAAAACTACTAATGGCGCACCGTTACATAGTGCGCCATTACTAGTTTAAACTAGTAATGGCGCACTGTGCCACGGTGCGCCACTAGTATAAAAATAATAAAACATTCTAATAAAAAAATAAAAAAACATTCTAATGGCGCACCGCTCGGGGGTGCGCCATTAG